>NW_007728005.1:232836-235463 GCF_000696425.1 Galeopterus variegatus | reverse complement strand
TTTTAAAAAAAAAAAAAAAAAAAAAAAAAAAAAAAAAAAAAAAAAAAAAAAAAAAAAAAGAAAATAGATAAATTAAAAAGCATGGCACTGTTCCTACAGAAAATAGATAAATTAAAAAGCATGGCACTGTTCCTACAGAAAATAGATACATTAAAAAGCATGGCACTGCTCCCACATTTTTATGGACATGGATATTTGAAATTTTTATAATTTTAACATGTCCTGAAATATTATTCGGCCCTCCTACCCCCAACTATTTAAGAAAACATAAAACCCATCCTAGTTTGCAGGCTACACAAAAAAAAGACAGGGGGCCAAATATGGTTTCAGGGCTATAATTTGTCAGTCCCTGATACAGGTCATTATTTAGATCCCATGTTCATTACATGTTCAAAGATGGTCTGTTACAAAACAGTATGTCTAGTGAAAAATACACATTTTGAATGTGCACATTTATAAAAGAACATGTAAACAATTTTAACTACAATGCTCACAGTAGTTGCATCTAGGTGGTGGCATTACAGGTATTACTATATTTTCTGTGTTTATGAAAATATTAGAGCTCAGGCTACCGGGAATAAGAGAAGGAATGAATGTAGTAATATATGATGTGATAATTAAATTCAGGCTAATGGGGCTTTTTTCTGAGATAAAATTCACATAACATAAAATTAACCATTTTAAAGTATATACTCTAATGGCATTTAGTACATTCACAATGTTATGCAAACATCACCTCTACCTAGTTCCAAATCATTCCATCACTCCAAATGGAAATTTCACATACATTAAGCAGTTTCTCCCTATCCTCCCTTTTTCAACAGCCCCTGGCAATTGCCAATTCGTATTCTGTCTCTATGAGATTACCTGTTCTGGATTTTTCATATAAAGGAATCGCAATGTGTGTAATGCTTTTGAGCACTATTTAGTTCCTTTTTATGGTGGACTAATACATCTATAAAATGGATGTATTGATCTGTTTCTGTTGCTTATAACAAAATACTTGAAACTGGGTGATTTATAAAGAAAACACAATTTATTGCTTACAGTTTCTAAGGCTGGGAAGTCCAAAGTCCATCTGGTGTGGTGACAGTGACTCAAGGGTCTCATTGCAAGATGGTGGAAGCAGAGAGAGCAGAGAGCAGAGAGACAGACTCCCCTTTTAAAGCCGTCAGAACCACGCCTCTGACCACCATTTTTAATCCATTCACTACTGCAAGGTCCTACAATCCAATCACCTCTTCAAGGCTCCACCTTTCAATTACTATAATAGGATTTGCCACCTTCTTAACAGTCACAGTGGGGGCCAAGTTTCTAATACATAAAACTTGGGGGACACAATTCAAGCTTCAATGAGTTTTGGGGGGACAATTCAATGGAACATTTTGTTTATTCATTCACCAGATGATAGACATTTGGGTTGTTTCCACCTTTTGGCTTTTGTAAATAGTGCTGCTATAAACATTAGTGTACAAGTTTTTGTTTAAATGCCTATTTTGAATTCCTTTGGGCACAATACCTAGGAGTGAAATTGCTGGGTCATACAGCAATTGTATGTTTAACTATTTGATAAACCACAAAACTGTTTTCCGCAGCTCTGCCATTTTACATTCCCACCAGCCACATACTAGGGTTCAATTTTCCACAGATTTGACAATATCTGTTTTCTTTCTTTTTAAAAATTATTATACTCATCCTAGTGAGTGTGAAATGGTATTTCATAGTGGTTTTGATATGAATTTTCCTAATGGCTAATGATGTTAAAGATTTCTCATGTGCTTCTTGGACGTTTATATATTATCTTTGGAGAAATGTGTGTTCAAGTCCTTTGCCCATTTCTTAATTGAATTGTCTGTCTTTTTTTTTTTTTTCCTTTTTGTCTTTTTTCGTGTCCGGCAATGCACCGCAACCCTCAGTGTCGCGCCCGTACCGGACTGGGACCGGCAACGGGATCGCAACCCTCGGTGCTGCGCCCGCCCCTCGCTCAGCCAGTGAGCGGGAACCGGTCTGTATGTGGGATCCGAACCCTCGGCGGGAGCGCCGCCGCGCTCTCAAGCGGCGCACTGTAGCAGTGCGCCACCGGGCCGGCCCCGAATTGTCTGTCTTTTTGTTAAGATTTAAGAGTTCTTTATATTCTGGATACTAAACCCTTATCAGATATGTGATTTGCAACTGCCTTCTCTCTTTCTGTAGGTTATCTTTTAACAACAGTGTTTTTTAATGCACAAAAGTTTTTAATTTTGATGAAGTTCAAATTGTCTATTCTTTCGTTGCCTGTGCTTTTGGTGTGGTATCTAAGAATCCCTTACCAAATCCAAAGTCATGAAGATTTACCTCTAGGTTTTCTTCTAAGGGTTCTACAGTTTTAGCTTTTACATTTAGGTCTTTGACTCATTTTTAGTTAATTTTTATAGACGGTATAAGGTAGGGGACCAACTTCATTATTTTGCATGTGTTAAACCAGTTGTTCCAGCACCTTTTGTTGAAAAGACTATTCTTTCCCAACTCTATGGTACTGGTGCCATTGTTAAAAACCAGTTGGCTATAGAGGTATGGGTTAATTTCTGGTCAGACTTCTCAACACAAACCCTAAAGGCTAGAAGGGAATGGGATGATATATTTAAAAT
>NW_007728005.1:206000-230131 GCF_000696425.1 Galeopterus variegatus | reverse complement strand
AAAAAAAAAAAAAAAAAAAAAAAAAAAAAAACCAGTTGGCTATAGAGGTATGGGTTAATTTCTGGTCTCGCAATTCTATGACACCAATCTACATGTCTATTCTTATGCCAGTACCACCCTCTCTTTTATTTGTTTTTAACTCATGCAAAATTCACATAACTTACAATTAACCATTTTAAAGTGTAGAATTTATTGGTACACAACCTCTCTTTAGTCTGAAAACTTTTTTATTGTCCCATAGAAATATAATACCACCCACTGAATAATCATTCCCCATTCCTTCTCTCCCCATTCCCTGGTAACTACAAATCTATTTTTTGTCTCTATGGATTTATTCTGTATATATTCCATAAAAGAGATCATAACATGCATGACCTTTTGTGTCTGGCATTTCACTTAATATATTTATGAGGTTCTTCACAGTTGCATCATGTATTCTTTGTTCTTTTTTTTCTGACTGAATAATATTCCATTACACACACACACACACACACACAATTTGTTTATCCATTCATCTGTTGATAGATATTTGAGTTGTTTCCACCTTTTGGTTATTATGAATAATGCTGCTATAAACATTCTTGTACAAGTTTCACTATGAATGTATGTTTTCATTTCTTTTGGGTATATAACTAGGAGTGGAACTTCTGGGACCTGTGGTAATTTCATTTAAATTTATAGGGAACCAATAACGTTTTCCACAACTGCTACACTATTTACCATACTCAGTCAACAATGTATGAGGATTCCTATTTTCCCACAAACTCACAAGCCTGTGTTATTTCCTTCCTCCTCTCCGTCTCCTTCCCTACCTCTCTTTCTTTTTTATTAAAGCCACCCTAGTGAATATAAAGTGGCATCTCATTGTAGTTTTGATTTGCATTTCCGTAATGACCACTGATGCAGAACATCTTTTCATGTGCTTGTTGGTTGTTGTATATCTTATTTGGAGAAATGTCTATTCAAGTGCATGCCCCATTTTTTAAATTGGCTTGTCTGTTTGTTGTTGAGTTGAAAGGGTTCCTTATATATTCTGAATATTAAACTCTTTATCAGACATGTGATTTTCAAATATTTTCTCACATTCCATAGGTTGCCTTTTCACTTTCTCCATAAAGTCCTTTAATGCACAAAAGTTTTTAATTTTGATAAAGTCTTATATATCTAATTTTTCTTTTGTTGCTTGTGCTGTCAGTGTCAAATCTAAGAATTAACTGACAATTATGAGGTCATGAAGATTTACCCCTATGTTTTCTTCCAATAGTTTCAGTTTTATATATAGGTTGTTGATCCTTTTTGAGTTAACTTTTATATTTGGAGTGAGGTAGGTGTCCAACTTCACTCTTTTGAATGTGGTTATCCAGGTGTCTCAGCAACATTTGTTGGAGGCTTCTTTATTTATTCTTTGTTTATTAAATGGTCTTGACCCCTTGTTGAAAAGCAATTGGATATAGACAGGGTTTATTTCTGGACTCTCAATTTAATTATGTTCTATTGGTCTGTATGTCTATCCTCACACCTATACCACACTGTTCTGATTACTGTAGCTTTGTAGCAAGTTTTGAAATTAAGTATGAGTCTTCCAACTATGTTCTTCTTTTCAAGATTATTTTGACTATTCTGGATCCCTTACAGTTTTACAGTTTAGTTTTAGGATTGGCTTATCCATTTTAAAAATCTATTTCTGCAATAAATTCCACTGGAATTTGGATAGGCACTGCATAGAATCTATAGATCAATTTTGGGAAGTACTGCCATCTTAACATTATTGTCTTCCAGTCTATGAAAATAGGATATGTTTCCATTATTTAGGGCTTCTTTAAATAATGTTTTGTAGTATTCAGTGCACAGGTTTTGTACCTCCTTGGATAAATTTATTCATGAATATTTTCTTTTTGATATTATTGTAAATGAAATTGTTTTCTAAGTTTTGCTTTCAGATTGTTTATTGCTATGTACAGAAATACAACAAATGTTTGCATGTATATCTTGTACCCTGCAAATCTGCTTAATTCATGTATTAACTTTGACAGGATTAAAAATTTTTAGTGTTTTATATATATAAAATTGAGTCATCTGTGAAAGGAGATAACTTTTATTACTTCCTTTCCAAAATGGATTTTTATTTCCTCTTCTTGCCTAATTTCTCTGATGATGAGAACTTACAGTGGAATGATGAATATTGGCAAAAGAAGGCATCCTTTCCTTGTTACTGATCTTAGGAAGAAAGCTTTCAGTCCTTAAAAATTGAGTACAATGTTAGATCTAGGTTTCCAGTTCCCTTTTATTCCTAGTTTGTTGAGTGTTTTTATTGTAAAAGGGCAATGGAATTTGTCAAATGCTTTATCTGCATCAATTGAGATGATCGCATGTATTTCCCCCCTCATTTTATTAATATGGTGTATTACATTGTTTTTCTTATGTTGAACCACCCTTGCATTAATGTGATAAATCCCACTTAATCACAATGTATAATACTATTAATATACTGCTAAATTCATCATGTTAGTTTTATGTTGAGGATTTTTTACATCTATATTCAGAAGGTATATTGGTTAGTAGTTTTCTTTTTTCGGTTTTGGTATCCTATCCATGTAATGTTGGCCTCATAGAATGAATTGGGAAGTGTTCCGTCTACTACATTTTAGAAGACTTTGAGAAGGACTGGTGTTGATTTTTCTTTAAATATTTGGTTGATTTCACCACCAAAGCCATCTAGTTCTGGGTTTTTCTTTTGGGGGATGTTTTTAATTACTGATTCAATCTCTGTAGAACTGTTCAGATTTTATCTTTTCTTGAGTCATTTTGGTACTTCATGTGGTTCTAATAGTTTGTCTATTTTATCTAGATTCTCTTATTTGTTGTATATATATTCAGAGTAGTCTGTTATAATCCTTTTTATTTCTGTAAGATCTGTAGTAATCTACTTTCATTTCTGGTTTTAGTAATTTGACTCTTGTGTTTTTTTCTTGACCCATCCAGCTAAAAGATCAATTTTGTTGATCTTTTCAAACAACCAACTTTTGGTTTCATTGTTTCTGTATTTCTATTCTGTATTTAAAAAAAATAAATATCTACTCAATTGCTGTTTCATTCCTTCTGCTAGCAATATTTAGCTTGTTCTTTTTCTAGTTCATTAAGCTGTAAGGTTAGGTTATTCATTTGGGATTTTTTTTTTTAATGAAGGTGTTTAGAGGTATAAATCTCCCTCTGAGCGCTTCTTTCACTGCATCTCACAAGTTTTGGTATATTGTGTTTTCATTTTCATTTATCCCACAGTATTTTCTAATTTCACTTGTAATTTCTTTTTTGACCCTTTTATTAAGAGTGTGTTGCTTAATTTCCGCATATTTGTGAATGCTCCACTATTTCCTTCTGTTATCACTTTCTAGTTTCACTCTATTGTAGTTGAAAAACACACTTTATATAATTTCAGTCCTTTAAAGTTATTGTTCCTGCCCTAACATATACTTTGTCCTAGAGGATGTTCTATGTGCACTGAGAAGAATTGTATTCTGCTGTTGTTGGATTGAGTATTCTGTATATGGCTCCTAGGACAAGTTGTTTCATAGTGTTGTTCAAGTCATCTATTCCATTTTGGAAAATTTGTCAAGGTTTTCTCTCCATTATTAAAAGTGGGGTATTAAAGTCTCCAACTGTTATTGTATAACTGTTTATTTCTCTCACTTTATTTGCTTCATATATTTTGAGTGCATATATATTTATAATCCCATATCATCTTGATGTATTAACTATTTCATCAATATACTTTGTTATCCTTTGTCTCTTGTTAACAATTTTTGTCTTAAAGTCAATTTTGTCTGATATTAGCATAGCCACTCACTTCAGCTTTCTTTTAGCTGTTTGCATAAAACATCTTTTTCCATCCTTTCACTTTGAACCTATTTGTGTGTTTGTATCTAAAGCAGGTCTCATGTAGATAGCATATAGTTGGATTATATATTTTATCTGTTGTGCAAATCTCTGCCTTTTAATTAGAGTTTAATTTATTTACATTTAATGTAATTACTGATAAGGAAGAACTTACTTTTGCCATTTCAGTATTTCTTTTCTACATGTCTTAAAACTTTTTGCTCTTCCATTCCTCTATTACTGTCTTCTTTTTTCATTAATCTATTATTTCTCATATAGCACTTCTTTGTTTGATTTTCTTTATGTTTTTAGTGTTTTTTTTTTCTTAGTGGTTAAGAAAAAATACCTGGGGATTAAAATTAGCATCTTAACTTTGCAACAGTGAAGTCTGAATTAACAAGGACCTTGTTTCATTAGTGTACACAAAATGCTCCTTTACAGATCCACTCCTATTATATTTTGTTGCTGTCACAACAAAAATTCAAATTGTTAATTTATTATTAATTATTAATTCAAAGTCTGAATAATGACCTTGTTTCATTAGTATACAAAAACTGTTCCTTTACAGATCCACTCCTATTATATTTTGTTGCTGTCACAACTTACATCTTTATACACAGCGTGCCTATCAACATAGGTTTTATAATTACTCTTTTATGCATTTGGCCTTTATACCATGGGGTGGGGAAGACAGGAGTTAACACAAAAAATACAATAATACTGGCTTTTATATTTACCTATATATTTACTTTTAGCAGTGTTTTTCTTCATGTGGATTCACGTTACTGTCTAGTGTCCTTTTACCTCAGCCTGAAGAGCTTCCTTTAGCTTTTCTTTCAGGGCAGGTCTACCAGTAATAAACTCCCCAAGTTTTTGTTTTTTGCGAATGTCTTAATTTCTCCTTCATGTTTGGAAGGATAGCTTTGCCAGATATAAAGTTCTTGGCTGGCAGGCTTTTTTCTTTCAGCACTTAAAATGTTATCCTACTGCTTTATGGTCCCCATGGTTTCAGGAATCAGCTGTTATTCTTACTAAGGATTGATTGCATGTAATGAGAGGCTTCCCTCTCGATGCTTTCAGGGTTCTCTCTTTGTGCTTAATTATAATGTGTCTTGGTGTGGATCTCTTTGATTTTATGCAAATGAGTTTGTTAAGCTTCTTATGTATAGGTTCCTGTCTTTCGTAAAATTTGGAAAGTTTTTGGCCACTACTTCTTTAAGTATTCCTTCTGCCCCTTTCTCTTTCTTTTCTTTCTGGGATTCCTATTGTGTACATGTTGGTACTCTTGATGGTGTCTCACAGGTCTCAGTCCCTGTTTATTTTTCTTTATTCTTTTCTCTTTCTGTTCCTCAGACTGGATAATCTTTTTAAAAATTTGCTTTTAATTTTTGTTTTTTCAGGCTGGATAATCCTAATTGACATATGTTCAAACTTGTTGATTCTTTCTTCTGCCCTACTCAAGCCTGCTGTTAAACCCCTCTGCAGTGAATTTTTCATTTCAATTGTTGTGCTTTTCAGCTCTGGAATTTCTATTTTGTTCTTATAATGTCTCCTTATTGATATTCTCAATTTGATGAGACAGCATTCTCCTAGTTTATTTTAGTTATCAATGGTTTCCTTTAGCTCTGTTAGCTATTTAAGACAGTTCATTTATTTTTCTAGTAAGATGAATGTCTGGGTTTCCTCAGGGAGTTTGTATTAATTTATTTGTCTCTGTGACTAGACCATATTGTTTCTTTTCATGCCTCATAATTTTTGTTGAAAACTAGACATTCTGAATACCATAATGTGGCAACTCTAAAAATCGATTGTCCTCTCTCCCTGGAATTTGTTGTTTCTGCATGTTATGAAGTCTTACTGTTTGCTTGTTTAGTGACTTTTCTAAACTACTTTTGTAAAGTCTGTATTCTTTGTCATGTTAGACCATTGAAATGTGTTCTGTCAGCTTAGTGGTCAGACAATGTTTTGACAGAGTTTCATATAATGCCTTAAGCTAAAAAAAAAGGTGGCTGGGATACTCTCCCATTCCTTGCATGTTGGTCTGTTGGGGCAGTCCTTCAAACTTTAGCCATGCCATTTAAAATTGTGTCTTGGCCTTTACTTCCTGCTCGCATGGAGCATGAAAGTCAGTCAGAGGTGGAAACTTAGCATCTTATCAGGCCTCGGAGAAAATTTCCACCATGGTCATATGTGCGGCCTTCTCAATTACTCAGTATACTTGGGAGCTTTTACAAGTCCTTGTTTCCTCACATATCTCCTTTCCCAACTTGTTTCTTCTGATATCTTTCAGTATGTCTAATGCTTGTTCCAATGTTATCCTTTGTCCCGTGTTGTTGTGGCCAATATTTTTGCTTTTAAAGCATCTGGCAAATGCCACCTGGGAAGCTGTCCTAGCCTCAGGGATACTCCAGGTTGGATGAAACAAACATAAATCTTTGCACCAGTCCTTAAGGAGCCACCAGATAGGCTGAAACACATAGCCACAAGTCTTTGAGAATAAGATCCATATCGCTGTCTCTGGAACTAGCAACCTGTACCAGGAGCACAGGCTGCCAACTTCACACCTGCCACAGATCTGAGGAATGGAAGATGGTAGGCAGACAACTTACAAAGACACGGGGCACTCCTACCAAAGTACAGCAGCTTTGTTCTTCATAAGGTTCCCTCTGGTTGTTGTAAGTTTTTGACTAGATACCAGAGTTCTGCAAAAGTTATTTTGATAGTTTTTGCTTGCTTTTTCATTGCTTTTGTGGAGGGAAGGAGCCTTGGAGTTCCCTACTCCGCCATTTTTAGTGATGCCACTCCAGAAAATTTTTTGCCTCATAGCTCCAATTTCTGTCCTACTTCAGAGATTGTGTTTTGCCACCAATGGCTCTCCTGAGAAATGTAGCCTTTTTTCTTTTCTTTGGTGCCATAAGCTTGTTTCTTTAAAGATATGTTTTCCTGAAACCTAACACCATACTGAGTCTCAGAGCCTTAAAAGTTCTGACTTTAAAATTCTTGCACAGGAACACAAGCAAAAGTACTCGCACATCACAAAATGACCAGGAAGCCCATGTGGACCAAATAGTTTTCACCCTGCTTGGTCTGGGGTCCTGATGCTCCTAACCTCTGCTATGCATGAGTAGAGCCTGCCACATAGCTAAGGGCTGTTGGGGATAGCAAGACTGTAGTGAAATGGAAATTGCTGGGGTTGACAACAGTATTGCTACACAAGGTCCTGCAGGATGGCCTGAAGCTTTGGAGTGGAGTTTCTCAAGTACCATTCAGAGGTACTAAACTTTAGTCCTATGTTTTTACCCACGATGGCTTCCAAATTGCTTGTTGTTCTTCAGTCACTTGGAGGAATGTCTCATGCCATCCCTTTAGCCATAAACTAGGGTGGAAACCTTTGCTTCAACAGTGAAATTCTCTCTGGCTTAGAAACAGAAATATCTGCATTAAGACTTAGGTATGTTGTACCTATACAAAAATCCAGACTAGCTCCTTGGCCACTGGGGTAGAGGCTAGTACAAGAAGAGTCAAGGAGTAAAAATGTCATTTGAAAGATCAAGATGATCAAACTTCAAGAATAACACAGCAGAGCTGTCCATTTATATATCTCAAAATGTCAAGTCAATCCTTCAGAAATCAAGCCAAGCACCTTGGAGTTTCCCCAGAATCACAATAAAGAAAGCAGTATGTACTGGAGGGCAAACTGGATTGTGGTATGGGAAATATTCTTAATCAGGAAAACCCAGCTAAATGATTACATAAATTATCCAGCTGCAACATCACAACTGAGTGGGTACAGTCATGTGTATTTCACCTGGCAATAGTCAATGCCACATTCCTAAATGATCCTATCTCTGAAAGAGAAAAACACAAATTCTCATGGTCTGAGAGTTGAGGATAATGTTTAGCTTTATAAGTTTAGGAATAGCTGACCAGTTCAACAAATTATAATAAATCCACATAACGGAATATAGTCAACAAATGCTAAATTGCAGAACTACTTAAGAACATGGAAAATGACCAGGATATCTTACCAGAGTAAAATTACTATATAAAACATGATGCACAATACAATTACATTTATAAAATATATGTATATATGAAAAAACAAATAGTCACATAGGCATAAATAGGTAGCAAAATGTATGGGAAGTTATGCACTCATATATTACCATGACTGTATTCTGAATGAATGGCTTTTCTTAAGTTTCTTTCAGCTCCCTAAATGTAAACCAATTCTATAATTTCTACATCTGATTTTCTAGGCATGTTTTTCATTAACTGGTAATGGTCAAATATTTCAACAAGATTTCTTACAGTAACTGATAATGATATCTCTCCAGGTTCCTTTTTATGTCTTCTTGGCACATGGTTTTATTTTGTTTCTAAAACAATCTTTTTATTTGTTAAATACAGCTTTATTGTGAATATGACTTATATACCATAAAATTCACCCATTTTAAGTGCACAATTGAGTGATTTGTAGCAAACTTACAGAGCCAAGCAACCAATACCACGATCTAATTGTAGGACATTTCATTACTCCAAAAAGAAACCTCATGCGATTTGCAGTCACTCCCTATTTCCAAGTCCAGCCTCTGGCAACTACCAATTTACTTTCTGTCTACATAGATTAGTCTTTTCTGGATATTCCATATATGTGGAATCATGCAATACATGGCCTTTTGTGTCTTCCTTCACTCAGTGTAATGGTTTTGAGGTTCATCAATGTTATAGCATGTATTGGTACTTCAATCCTTTCTATTACTGAATAGCAATCATTGTATGAATATATGACATTGTTTTTCCATTCACCCATTGATAGATATTTGAATTGTTTCTCTATTTTGGATATTATAATTAATGTAGACATGATTATGTACAAACCCCATCTCTTCTCCACTGAACAATGTTTAGTTCTAATCCTTGCAAAATTCCTATAAATTACAATCTAAATAATAGATTCACACATAACAATTTCTTGAGAATTCTTGTTCACAGCTATTAATATGGTTTAGCATTACATCCTAATCATTTTTCCTTATGACTAAATCTTTAAAGTTTTTATTAGTTTGCATATTATTCTACCACGCACAGTTTGATTAACTTAACAACTTCCATATTACTGGGCACAAATTCTATACAAGAATATACACAACAGATGTATCCAACAATTCTGTATACAATTTCAAGGGGTCTTGTTGCTTCCTGGAAGCCTATAAATGAAGGCAAATGACCTAGGGTTAAGAAATTTCTTCTATATGACTTCAGCATTTGCTTCATTTTCTTAACTACAAGTGCCAACAAAATTAATTTCACATTGTCATTGCTCCTTATCTACAGAAAGCTGAGAGGAATGACCCAGAATCACCACATCATAACAGGTAATGTTTACTGAGATTCAGTATGTGCCAGGTACTGTTCTATGAATTTTACACACAAGAGATCTTCAGAAAGTTCACGGAAAGATTCCTATCATCTTCTAATTCCATTTTTCCACGAACTTTTTGAAGTAACCTTGAATTAACTCATCTAACCCTCTTAATAATCCTATGAGGTATGTACTATTATCATTCCTATTTTAGTTAAGAAACTATGGCACGAAGAGGTTGAATAAACTACCCAAGCTCATACACGTAGCAAGTGTCGGAATCAGGATTTTAATCCAAGTATTCGATCCATACTCTTAGCCACTATACCACACTGCTTCTCACACACCACACAAAAATGAGGCCTGAAACAAATTTATGCTGCCTGGCTAGTACCACAAAAATCCTATATAGACTGGGGGTTGGGGATAAGAGGGAAGGAATCTCTACACTCGTTGAAACGTATCTCTCTGCTCAAATCACCAAACACATTCCTACTCCTAAAAGCCTCAAAAAGCAAAGTCCTTGTCACTGACTGAAAAGAGCCGAACCATCTCCTACCTTATCTTGTTTTATAACTCAAGCTTGTGCAGATTAAGAAAATGTGGCGTGTGATCCCAAGTAGGCACATTTTCTTTAACAAACTACTGTCTAAAATAATGGTTGTGATATTATCCTCTAGAACTGTACTTCTATACCATATGAATGCTTAGTAAAAGAGAACCAACAGGAAAAATGAAAAGAATTTGCAAAATGGATATGTAAATAATTAACTGGAAGGACATGGTCGTTGCACTGGGGAGTGGGATCTATCCCCAGGACCTCTGACATTTCATTGTGGAAGGAAGACCTAGGGCTAGAACAACGCCTAAGTTACTCTTAGGCAGGACATTTCAGGACTCCAGATGTTACCATGTCCTGAAAAATGAAATGTGATTCATGGAACGAAAAGCAAGCACAAACTCACCTTGAATTTAATTTTCAGATGTGCAGCAAGGATTCTTCTTTACTCCTCACAAGCCTTCCTTGGAGAATGGCAAGGCCAGGGGAAAAGGCGTGCATGAGACACCCGGCTTTTTTTTTTTGAAGACAGGTCAGAACTCAGCCTCCAGAACAATCCCTGTCCTTGACTCCCATAGGTATGCGCACAGAGAAAACTGGAGGAAGAGTAGAATGTCGGGGTTCACAGCTCTGAGTACGCTGCAGTTCTGACACCGCAGCTGGCGACCCTTAAGGCCACCCTTCGTCTTTTCTCCGGAACTGTTCTAAAGGTCTTTCCAGGCTTAGCGGCACGCCCCAGGCACAAGTACCGACGTTTCGCTGGGGACCTTCATTCTGGGGTTCCACCTCCCACTTACCCCTGACGATTTTTTTTCTGCAGCCGGGCCCCTAGCTGATGCGAAGCCCGAGGTGCGCGGGGCCTCAGTCTTGCATTGGAAGCTAGACTGCTCCACAAACCGGGTCCCGCACCAAATTACAGCCACGCGAGCTCAACGAGGCACTAACACGCTCGGATCCAGGGGGAGACGTGGGAGGGCCGTACAGTCCCCTCGCCCCCGGCAGCCAGCTCCAAGCAGTCCCGCCTGCCCGGGCCCGCACTCATTTCTCCCAGAAAAGCTGCGGCCGCGCCGATTCGCGCCTCACCATCCTAGAGCGGCGCGGGGCTCTGAGAACCGCGGCGCCCCAAGGACAGCGGTACCGGAGCTCCGGAATGTGCCCGTTTCAGTCCAGGCGCAAGTCCCGCATCTCCTCAGGGCGCGGAGGGAGCGGTGCAAGGCCGAGGAGGCAGGCAGAAACTCCGGCCTGTGAACGTGAACCCTGATGCCGCGGAGCACAGGCCGGGTCGGGCGGGCAGCCAGCTCCAAGCGGTCCCGCCTGCCCGGGCCCGCACTCATTTCTCCCAGAAAAGCTGCGGCCGCGCCGATTCGCGCCTCACCATCCTAGAGCGGCGCGGGGCTCTGAGAACCGCGACGCCCCAAGGACAGCGGTACCGGAGCTCCGGAATGTGCCCGTTTCAGTCCAGGCGCAAGTCCCGCATCTCCTCAGGGCGCGGAGGGAGCGGTGCAAGGCCGAGGAGGCAGGCAGAAACTCCGGCCTGTGAACGTGAACCCTGATGCCGCGGAGCACAGGCCGGGTCGGGCGTGCTCTCTAGTAGGAGGCCGTAGAAGTCGCGGACTCGGTTAGTGTCGCAGTCGGTTACAGGTTCCGCGCCCCGCCCCCCTCCCGGGCCGCGCTGCGGAGACCGCCGAACGCTAGGCCCCGTAGGAGTGCGCAGGCGCGTAGAGGAACGGGCACCTCGCCCGCCTCCTGCGGAGGAGGGGGCGCTGTTTGGTTTGGATGGAGCGGTAAAGCGGTCCACCGGGTGTTAGGATGTGCCGGACCGAGTGTGCAACCGTGGACGGTGTTGCTTCCGTGCGTGGGACTGTTTCTGCGTGTGCATGGTGTACTATGATGACTCCGCAGAGAATGTCGCGCGATTATGCCCAACTCTGCCGCCAGATGTAGGAGTCTGTGCAGCTGTGACTTGATTTGTGAAGTGCCTGAGACTGTTTTTCCGCGAACGTGTCTGTGTCCTGCCACATGGGATGGGTTTGATAGCCAATACTTCTGGTTATTGTTTTCCACGGGGACCGTGCACGAGGGTCAGTTTTCTTGTGTATGAAGCTGGGTATGGCATTTTGATAAACCGAAGGTTGGTTAGGTGTGCTCTCAGGATTTTGACTCTGGCAATTACATAAGTTAAAATAATTTCAGGCAAAATTGGAAAGGAGGAGGTAAGATTTTCATTACAGGTGCTAAGATTATGAGAATGTATAGAGTGCAGGAGAATAAAAATCATATATATATATATAAAAGTACATACACATACACAAATGTCCATATATGTATATGCATTTACCTGCACTTGCAAGTGTTTCACTGAGTTTCTTCCTGCCCTTGGATGTGAAATCTTGGATGACTTCAATAACTTCTTTAGTCACTCTTAGATAATAAAAAAAAGTCCTTTTAACTCTTTTAGTTAAAAGATCAGTCATTTTAGTGGTTACAATAATTAGAACGTCTGTTTGATGAAGTTCAGACTTCCTTTAAAGAACCTCCTATCCTCTGCCCTCTCCCAGACACACCTCTAAATATAGCTTTATCACAATTATGGGTTAAAGCAATATTTGGGATTTATATGCTGATTATTTAGATTTTTTTTGGCCTTAGAGCCAAGTATGTTTTTTTATACAGGATTTTGTTTATCTTGGAATTAACTGGCTTGTTTTGTATGTATACTACTATGTGCTTTGTTGCCTTGTCTGTTCTTATTGCTACCTGATGGAGTTTGGATGTGTAGTCCCCACCAAAACTCATATGGAAATCTGATCCCCAATGTGGCAGTGCCGGAAGCTTCCAGCACATTTGAGTCATGTTTGAGTCATGGGGGCAGATCCCTCTCGAATGGATTAATGCTCTCCCTACGTGGGGGGAGTAATCAGTGAGTTCTGGCTCTATTAGTTCCCATGAAAGCTGGTTGTTTAAAAGACCCTGGCACCTCCCCTCTCTTTCTCTCTTGCTTCCTCTCACCATGTGATCTGCTTGTGCCTGCTGGCTGCCTGTTGCTTTCCACCATGAGTAGAAGTAGCCTGAGGCCCATGCCAGATCCAGCTGTTCCAGAATCGTAAGCCAAATAAACCTCTTTTCCTTACGAATTACCCAGTTTCAGTTAGTTCTGTTATAGCAACACAAATGGACTAATACACTACCATTTTCCAAGTGTTACAACAAATATGTCAAACTCCCAGCAATGATTTTTTTCCAAATGCTCAAACTTACCCAATAGCTTTTTATTTCCTTGAAGAGTCTCTTTCACAGCCCTTATCTTATAGCTCCAGTCTGAATTGTAAAGTTGCTTTAAGACCACCCTTCTCCCTTTTCCTGAATTGGATTATTGTGACCTGAGTTTTGTTAATTTTGCATAGTTCTTTTTTGTCCCCTGCCTCTGTGTTGGGAAAATAGAATAGTTTGGTCAGGGCCCTCACCTCAGGTTCAGTTGGGTGTGGTTTTAGCACATCCTTTGTAAGCAAAGTGTGTGTGTGTGTGTGTGTGTGTGTGTGTGTGTGTGTGTGTGTGTGTGTGTGTGTGTGTGTGTGGAGTTAGTGCACATGCGTGCCAATGTATCTTTTTAGTTTTGTTGCTATTCTTGTGTTCTTCAGAGAGAGAGAGAAAGAGAGGGAGAGGAGTTTTAGTGAAGCAGGCGGGTGGGCGTCTGCCTTGGGAGTCCGCCCTGCGTGGCCATGCTTTCCAACCTGTGGCTTTCAAGGACTTTTTGGCCAGTTACCTAGCTCATAGGCCTGCGTGTAAGGGGTCTGGTGACCCAGCCTGGCATGTGAAGGGTTTGTGACCCAGTCTGTGAATGGGCTTGAGGGGTCTGTGAGCTTCAGACCCAGCCCTAGCTCAGCAATTGGCCCAGTCAGTAGAGGATTACCAGCAGGTAAAAGAGCCTGACAATTAGCGTGGTCATGTAGCTAGGCAATTAGCATCACAAACAGGATTAAGAGCACTACAACTGGCAAACTCATGGAGCCTAACAATTGGCGATGTGAGCACAATTCCAACATTAGCCTGTAGCCCTGCAATTGGTGATGTCGACAGGATTCCAGACATCAGCCATGGCTCTACATTGGCATGGTCTGTGACAGGATTCTGAACAGGTACAGGAGCCGAAAGCCCTTGGAAGAGGGAGGAAATGTGGGTACTTGAGAATATGCTCTGCTCTATGGCCTCCTTCCTGTTGACTGGGATCTGGTTGCTGTACAGTGTACTGCAAGGCAGCATAGACCAGGGATTACAATGGAAAACCTCTTGGGATGGGAAGGAAATGTGGCTATCCTTGAACATGTGGTGCCTGGTGGTCACTTTTCTGCTGACTGGAGCTTGGCTATTGTTCACTGTGCTGCAAACCAATCGAGAGTTGCAGCAGAAAGCAGAGTTGTTGGAAGCACGGATAAATATCCTGGAGGGCGACATGCAGTGACTGGCCACTCCAGCCTCTTGCACCAGGGAAGGCAACCAACCCAGTGGTGAGCTGGGGAAACCGTGTATCTCCAGGCACGACCTGTTGTGCATGAGAAATGGAGACAGTAAAGCAGCAGAAACAGGGAGAGCCCCTGGCTGGTACAGCTATGGGACCTACGGGTGGATGGTGTAACGTGCTTTAGAGATGATGTAGTAAACACATGTTGCATTTGTCTGCAGGCAAAAGGCTCGGAGGGTGCCACTTAAACATGATGGCTCGACAGGTGCCGTAAAACCTGAGGAAAGAGTGCCACATGCAGATGGGCAGATGACCTGAGATGACCCCTGCAGAATTGCAAGTATGTTTTCACTTGGTGAAAAGGTGGAAAAGTTAGTCTCCATTACTACATGCCTGTCTCTGTGGCAGTGGTTACAGGAGAGCTGCAGATATGCACAGGGGCAGGGCAGCCACTCCTTGATGGACTAGGAAAATGCAGCTGTTTGAAATGTGGGCAAATGCTGCAAAACTGCCTGAGACTCAGTGAGTAGCCAGGGTAAGCCAAGCTGATTGAAGTAATTCACAAGCCAGAATTTAAAAGGGAAGCAGAGCGTAAAGATTTGGAAAACTTGCAGCCTGGCCATGCGGTAGAGAAGCAGAGAGCAGGAAAAAAACACAAGGGTGAAGCAGATAAACTGTTTGCTAAAGACATTATCTTGGCCCAGATGCTAAAAACCAGGACAATGGGGAAAATGCCCTAAAGGCATTTGAGAAGAATGGATGGGTGCCCCACCCATCACAGACCCTGAGGCCTGGAAGGACTGAGTTGTCCTGGAGGACAGACCTGAGGTGTCATTGCCCTCAGCAAACTGTTCCCTGCATCCCAGCCACTCTGGCTGGAGTAATCCTACCTCAGCACCTCTGAAGAAAAATAGCTAAAAACCTTGGTGGCGTTCACATTGTGTTAAGTTTGCAGGCCAGCGGTATGTGAGAGCAGTGGAGGCGTGGCAGCCTCCACCTAGATTTTGGAAGATGTATGAAAAAGCCTTGGGACTCAGGGGGAGACCTGCTGCAGGGGTGGAGCTGCTGTGGAGGTCAGCTGCGGAGGTCATCTATGGAGCAATGTGGAGCAGGAAAGTGAGTTCGGAGCCCCCACAGAGAACCCCCGCTGAGGAAATGTCTAATGGAGTCAGGATGGCAGGACTGCCACCAGGAGCCCAGAACCTTGGGGCTGCTGGCAATGTGCAGTGCCAGTGTGGAAAAACTGCAGGCACCAGGGCAGCTCAATGGTCTGCACTTGGCAGAGCTGTACGAGCATGGTTGCCCAATGCTTTAGGGGTTTAGGTGCCCCAGTGTGCTTAATGTTTGCCATGTTTGGGTTTCGGATTTGTTTGGGGACTGTTTTCCTTTCTTTTCCTCCCGTTTGGAATGGGAATGTGTACAGGGTCTGTCCCACTGTATCTTGGAAGTAGATAAACTTGTTTTTGACTCTTTACAGGTTCATGGCTGGAAGGACTTTTGCCTTTGGTCTCAGAGGAGACTTTGGACTTTTGAGCTGGTGCTGCAACAAGCTAAAGACTTTTGGGACTGGGATGGAATGTGTAGTATGTAAATGTAAGGGTCATTTATCCTCGCTAAGGGAACATTGCTGAAGATTCTGAACACGTAATTGTATGGCGAGGACCCTGAAGGGGAGGATTGTTGGGAAAATAGAATAGTTTGGTCAGGGCCCTCGCCTCAGGTCCAGTTAGGTGTGGTTTTAGCACATCCTCTGTAAGCAAATTGTGTGTGTGTGTGTGTGTGTGTGTGTGGAGTTAGTGTGCATGCGCACCAATGTATCTTTTTAGTTTTGTTGCTATTCTTGTGCTCTTCAGAGAGAGAGAAAGAGAGAGGGAGAGGAGTTTTAGTGAAGCAGGTGTCAGGGCGTCTGCCTCAGGCATCCACCCTGAGTGGCCATGCTTTCCAACGTACGGCTTCCAAGGATCTTTTGGCCGGTTACCTAGCTCATAGACCTGCGTGTAAGCGGTCTGGTGACCCAGCCTGGTATGTGAGGGGTCTGGGGACCCAACCTCGAATGTGAAGAGTTTGTGACCCAGTCTGGGAATGGGCTTGAGGAGTCTGTGAGCTCAGCAATTGGCCCAGTTGGTACAGGATTACCAGCAGGTAAAAGAGCTGGACAACTGGCATAGTTGTGCAGCTTTACAATTGGCGCTGTGAGCAGGATTGCAGACATTAGCTGTGGCTCCACAATTGGTGATGTCAGCAGGATTCTGACATATGCCTTATCTCCACACTCTGTCCCTTAAACTATGTGCCTTTGAGGTAAATGTTTAAGTTCTAAATTGTCTGAAAATGTCTTTATTGCATTGATTTTTGCTTGTAGTTTTTCTCCTTCCATTTGCTTTTGTTCTCTCTTTTTTTTTTTTACCACTTTTTGGGTAGTGATGGGAAATAAATGCATGTGGTTCACTCACCATGTCTAAACAGAAATTTTCCTTGTTCTTTTCTAATGACAAGCATTTGGTCAGTTTTCAAAAGTAGTTTTGTGTTGTTATTTTTGTTTTTTATTTTCTATTTCACTATTTTCTAGTTTTATCTTCATCAAGTTCTCCTGAATATATTCTCTGGGTTTATTTTCTTGTTTTTTCTACTTTTTCATTGCATTCTGAGAGAATTCCTTGCCCTGAACTCACTAATACAGTTCTTCAGCTCTCTCATTATTTTTACTTTATTTCGTTTTGAGCCCATTTATTACCTCAAAATTCCACACACGAGTTTATATAAACATAAGTACAGTTGATTAAATAAAATTAATACACTCGGGTTGACCTACCACACAGGTTTAAGAAAAAGAATATTACCATTCCTTTGAAGCCTCTTATATGCTCCTCCCCAATCACATCCCTCTCTCTTCTCCCACAAAGTCAACCATCATTTGACTTTAGTAGTAGTCATTCTCCTGATTTTCTTTATAGATTTACCATATATATATATAAACACACACACACACACCATATCTCCAAATAACATATAGTTCAGATTTGCATGTGTTTTGAAATTTAGTGAAACAACATTCTATATTTTCTGTTAACTTTTTCTTTAACTTAGCATTATGTTCTGGGTATTTATTCATAAATATACTTAAGTTCATTTTTTTGCTGCTGGATGGTATTCTACTGTGTGCGTGTGCTGACTTTAATATTCCACTCTTGATTGATATTTAGGTTAGTTTCAGGTTTTTCTCCCCTAGTACAAATGGTGCTTCTTTGACCATTTCTGTGCACCTTTAAAAGTGTATATGTGTTAGGGTAACTCTGGGGTATAATTCTTACAAATGGACTTTTAGGGCATGTGCTACTAAACCTTCTCTAGGTGATGTCAAATAGTTCCCAGAATCATTTCAATTTACAGTAACTCCTGCATAGTTGAATTCTTCCAGAACCTTGACAACACTTTAAAACTAAATTTTTTGCCAGTCAGCTGTTGAGAAAATATGTCATGGTGGTCATTTTCCAGATTAATAAAATTGAGCAACTTTTTATTGGCTGTTACTTGAAAATACTTTGGCTATTCTACTGTTTTGCCTTTTTCTTACATAGTTTTATATGCTGTTTTTATACTCTGGATACTTACCTTTGGGTTACAAGTTTTGCAACTGTATTCTCCTAGGTTATGACTTGGCTTTTCCCTTTCTTTATAGTGTCTTTTTTAAAAATAGGAACAATTTATCAATGCTTTTTTTTTTTTTTTGTCTTTTTCTGTGTCCGGCAACAGATCGCAACCCTCAGTGTCGTCCCCGTACCGGACCGGGACCGGCAACGGGATCGCAACCCTCAGCGTTGCCCCCGCGCCTCGCTCAGCCAGTGAGCGGGAACCGGTCTCTATGTGGGATCTGAACCCTCAGGCGGGAGCGCTGCCGCGCTTCCCAAGCGGCACACTGCCGGCCCTATCAATGCTTTTATTATTGGAAGTTTTGTTTAAGAAACTCTTCCCTAGTATAAAGTCATAGGATCATTTATATGTGGTTACTTCAAAAAGTTCATGGAAAGAGTCATATTATCTTTTTTTTTTTCCTTTTTGTCTTTTTTCGTGACCGGCAACGGATCGCAACCCTCAGTGTCGTGTCCGTACCGGACCGGGACCGGCGACGGGATCGCAACCCTCGGTGTTGCACCTGCACCTCGCTCAGCCAGTGAGCGGCCGGTCTGTATGTGGGATCCGAACCCTCGGCGGGAGCGCCGCCACGCTCCCAAGCGGCGCACTGTAGCAGTGCGCCACCAGGCCAGCCCAGAGTCATATTATCTTTTAATTCTATTTTTCCACAAACTTTCTGAAGTACCCTCATGTGTTCTTAAAAGAGTTTAATAATTTCCTTTTACCTTAATGTTCTTAAACCATATAGAATTCATTTTTTTAAATACTGTAAAGTAAGGATCAACTTTCTTTCTCACATGGATTACAAATTATCTGAATATCGTATACATAATAAATCTATCCCCCATAATCTGCTGTGCCAGCTCACTATATATCACATTCCTATATATGTGTGGGTCTATTTCTGAACTATCTGGATCTATTTTGTTGCACTCGTGTGATGTCTGTCTCTGACAGAAACCAGACTTAATTTGGTTTTATAATAGGTCTGGAAATCTTATAGGGCAAGCCCCTCCCCCCAATTTTCTTTTTCACGAATAACTTAGCTATAGTTGGCCTTTTGTGAATTTGAGAATAAGCTTGTTGTGTTCCAGGAAAAACTGATCCATTTTTAATTAAAATTGGTTTGACTCTCTAGATCAGCACTGTGAACTGTAGAACTATAGAACTTTCTCTGATGATGGAAAAGTTCTAAATTTGCATTGTTTGATAGTAGTGTCTACTCATATTGAGTACTTGAAAATATGACTACAAGTAGGCAATGGAATTTTTAATTAAAAATTAATTAATTTAAATTAAATAGCCACATGTAGTTAGTGGCTACCTTATTGAGCAGTACAATTTTGGATCAATTTAGGGACAATTGACATTTTTACAATATTACATCTTCTTACCCATAAATATGGTGTTCTTCTCTATTTATATAGACATCTTATAATGTCTTTTAACACAGTTTCAAGTGTTTTTCATGAAGGCATTCCACATTTTTCATATACAGGCATACATCAGATAATAACTTCACACTTAATATTTTTGTATAAGAACATCTCGGGCCGGCCCGGTGGCGCACTCGGTAGAGAGCGGCGCTTGGGAGTGCGGCGGCGCTCCCGCTGACGGTTCGGATCCCATATAGAGACCTGTCCGCTCACTGGTTGAGTGCGGTGCGGGCGCGACACCGAGGGTTGCGATCCCATTACCGGTCACGAAAAAAGACAAAAAGGAAAAAAAAAAAAAGAATATCTTTTGACTTTTAATATCCAGATTTCACAGACTATATGTATCTTAATATGTTTTGCCCAATACTTAAATGAAAAAATGTTTGTATGTTCCCAAAAGTCAATAAAATATTTTTTCCTTTTTAAATTTATTTTGAAATATTTCAAACTTTCAGGAAAGTTTCAAGGTTATATAGAGAATTACCTTTTACCCATTACTCAAATTCACCAAATGTTTACATTTTGCTAAATTTGTGTATCGTCCTCTCTCTCTGAATATATGTGCATATATTACACATATACCATATAAACACATACATATTTATATACACATTATGAAATGAGTGTTTAAGTGATTTTGTCAATGTGTGAACATCATAGAGTGTATTTACACAAAACTAGATGGTATATAGTCTACTACACATGTAGGCTGTATGTAGCCTATTGCTCCAACCATCCTCGTATGTGTAGTCCATCATTGGCTGAAACATCGTTATGCAGCCCATGGCTGTTTCGTTTCTGAGCCATTTTAGAATACATTGAAGACAATGTCCCTTTATCTCTAATTCTTCAGTGTGTATTCTAAACAAGGGTATTCGCTTACATACCCACAGTTCAAGTATTAAAACCAGCATATTAAATATTGTTATAAATCTATTATGTAATGGGCACACTTTGTTCATATTTTGCTACTTGTCTTAACATCTTAGATAGTGTTTATTTTTTTCCTGGATCAAAATCCAATCCATAATCACATGTTGCATTTAGTTCTCCTTTTGCATGAAATTGGTATTTTTGAAGCATATAGACATTTATCTTCTCAAATTTCCCGCAATTTGTGTTTGTTTTCTCATGATTAGATTCATATTCTGCATCTTTGGGAGAAAACTACATAATCAATGATGTTATTTATGCACTGTGTATTTCTCAGTGTGTTATTTATGCACTGGGATGATGTTGGTTTGTCCCATTACTGGTGCTGTTAACTTTGATCTCTTGGTTAATATGATATTTCACAGGTTTATAATTAATAAAAATTTTTTTTGAAAAATAGTGGGAAGATTCTTATAGATAAAATATTTTGTGCCTCATTAATTTTATCCACTAGTTTTAGCAACTATTGATGATTCTTGCCTGAACCTATTATTACTTGATGGTAAAACAGTGATTTTCTAACTTTTATTCTTTTTGCATTTATTAATTAATATTCTGCTTTAAGAAAGAGCTTTCCTTCTCCCCCATTTAGTCAGTTATTACATTTCGGACTCAAGGATTCTTATTTTACTCAGTGCCTCATCATTACCGTTATTATTCTGTACTCAAATTATCCCAAATTTGGTTCATGGGAGCTCCTTTCAGCTAGATACCATGTCGTTTTGGAATGTCCCCATAAATGGTTACTGATTTCTTACCTTCTGGCATAAAAAGATGTCCCAGGCTCATTTTGTACTTTTCCTCTTTTGGTCCTGGAGTCAGATATTTATCCAGGGAGCTTTGGTTCTTCCTAACGGGAAATATTTAGAAGCCAAGATCTGGGAACACACTATTTTAAACAATGTTGAGAAAGTATAATCACATATGAACTTTTTAAACGAATGTTAAGGGCCAACAAATGGAATGTCGGTGTAACTGCGCACAACACCGATGTTTAACAACTGAACTGCCTTTAAATTTTTATATCTGATCATTTGTCTTCCTCTCGATCTATAAATTTATATATAGATTTTTTTGGAGTTTCTAAGGCAGTCATATCATCTACATATAACGATTGTTTCTTTGCTTTCTGAAATTTACCTCATGTCTTTTCCTTGTTACTTTATGTGGTGCAACTTTCACTGGTCCACTCCGATCACTGCTGCTGGGCCTCCATTCGCGTGGATCCGGCCGGTTTCGGCTCCAGACTACGTTTCCCGAAGGCGCCCGCGTCGCCGCGCCGATCCCTACGCATACGCTGCTACGTCTCGGTGCAAGGACGCCGCCCGCCGCTGCCGGGTGAGCGGGCGACATCGTGGCAACCGCGCACCGCCTTTGGGTTGGAGCGTCGAGAAAGAGCTTCCGTCTGGTGCTGGGAAAACCGCTGTGCCGGGCGGGGCTCGGCGCCGACGGGAAACCGGGCGATGCCGCTTCCGGACTACATTTCTCCCGGTTGCGGGGCTCCGGGCTGATTACTTCTGGAAGCCGGGCTCTCCAGGGCGCTGTGGTGGCAATCGTCTCGGCCGGCAAAGTCGGCACTGTCACTGCGGTTTTGGGAGCGGGGGAAGCGGGTGCTGCTAGCCGTGCCCTCCCTCTCTGGTTTTATGTGTCCGCACTCTGCTGTCCTCCGCGGGTACAACAGGCGTAGCCACTTTGGCGGGCGAGTGGGGGCGAGGACAGGAGAAGGGGATGCGTGTGTTCTGCACGCTGGCCGTGTGCGTGCGCGTGGCGGGCTTACCTGCCGCCTTGTGAGGCTCGCCCCGCCTGTGTCCTCTCTTCCGTGACAGGGACAGCACTTCTGCAGCTGAGAATCGCGCTGTCACAGCTGCTGCATTTCCTTCACTTTACTGTGCAGGCAACGAGGCTCTTCTGCAGATGTCCTGGTAGTGAGGATTTACCCCTGGAAGAGTCATGGGAAGGAAGACGACCGCCGCAATAGATGCCCCATTCTTCCTTGTGGGGGAGAATAATCCTTCTCTCTTGCCTGAGGTTAGTGTGGGAGATGGTCCTAAATTGTTTTGTGGGCTCTGGCTCTGAGAAAGGTCTGCTGTCCTGTGATTCTTTTTTCTTTGCTCTGCTTTTTCCAAGAGAGGAACACAGAGGAAAAGAATATTGCACATCTAAGTCTTGCGTAAAGAAGTTCCCATTTTCTTTCTTCCCTCAAATTTCTTTCTTTTCAAGATGTTTTCTACGTCTTACGACAGCTTCCTAAGGAGGGACCAACCGTCCAGTGACTGGTCCTTAGGCACCCCGTAAAGGATGATGCTCCAGGGATGGGCTCATCAGTCTAACGCCACTGCCCAGCCACACTACACTTCTCCTTTACACCCAATGACAGATTAGTCCTTTCTGGTCTAAGATTTTGATGAAAAATAACAATACCTTGTGAGGGAAATTTGAAGACTTTTTAAATTTTAAATTTGTTATGAAAGTTTTCAAGTAAGATAGAAAATAATAAAAACCCCAGTGTGTCGAACATTTAGCTATAATTAAAAACATTTGAAAATATACTTATATCAATTTTTCCCACCTTTTAAAATAGTATTTCACAATTATTTTATCCTTCTGTATGAATAGATAACCAAAAACGACATCATATTTTTCAATAACCACCAAACTGTTATCCCAACAGAAAAAACTAATTCCATAATATTGTGTACTGAGTACATATTGAACATATTCGAATTTCCCTGGTCGTTTTAAAGGTAGATTTTTACAATTGAGGAGCTAGATAGATTCCACACATTGCATTTGGTTGCCAAACCTTTCTACCTTGTTTAATCCGTGACAGTGTCCCTCCTCCTTTTTGCTTTCGTTTCGTTCTAATTGTTGCCATTGATTTGTAGAAAAACTAGATCATTTGTCCTATAGAATTTTCCACATTCTGCTTTTGGTTAATTGCTTCCTTGTAGTGTCATATAACTTGTTCCCAGATCCCCCATATTTCTGTAAACTGGTAGATCTAGAGGCTTGATCAGATTCTTATAAGATTTTGCCTAAATCATATTTTTAGGCAAAAATAATTCATAGTTAATGCCGTGTACCTCCAATTACATCACATTATAAGGCTCTTAAAGTCTGGTGTTCCACTTCTGGTAATGTCAAATTGATCACTGTTTAAGTGTTGGCCACTTAATCTTTAGTTCCCCTTTCTTCTTTCACCTCAAGCATGCATTCTCATTGGGGGGATGGTGGAGTATCATCCCTAAGGGGGTGAAACTTGGTTCTTGGCAAGGAGGGGGATGTTCTGAGTAGGCTGATGAAAGTTTGCATTGTCCTGCATCTCGTCCAGGACATGAATAATTCCTTTGTCCAGCAGATCGAACAGCTACCGCCCATTAATCCTTCAGTAGCCATCTGATTATCAGATCTACTGATTATCAGAGTATAAGAGTATCAGACTTGTGTTCAAATCACCCTTATTTTTCTGAATAATGGCCCCAAAGCCCAAGAATAGTGGTGCTGGCAATTTGGATATGCCAAAGAGAAGCTGCAAAGTGCTTCCCTTAAGTGAAAAGGTTAAAGTTCCTGATGTAATAAGGAAAGAAAAAAAATCATATACTGAGGTTGCGAAGATCTACGATAAGAACAAATCTATCCATGAAATTGTGAAGAAGGAAAAAGAAACTTGTGCTAGTTTTGCTTTCGCACCTCAAGCTGTATAAATTGTGGCCATAGTACGTGAAAAGTGCTTTGTTAAGGTGGAAAAGGCATTAAATTTGTGAACAGAAACGTTCTGATTAACAGCATTGGGTTCTGTATCATCCAAGGTTTGAGGAATCCACTGGGAGTCTTGGAACATATCCCCTGAGGATAAGGGGGGGGGGGGGCTAC
>NW_007728005.1:176254-205899 GCF_000696425.1 Galeopterus variegatus | reverse complement strand
GGGGGGGGGGGGGGGGGGGCTACTGTATACTGTGAAAACAAAAGTACATACCCCAACAGTGTCAAGTAAGAGTCAATAAAGAAATACTAAGGATCTGCTTTTATTCATTCATGCTTCTTAGAAAATCCTCTATCACAGGACTTAGCAAACTTTTTCACTAAAGAGCCAGGTAGTAAATATTTTTAGCTTTGTGGGCCATATGGTTTCTGTTACAACTATTCAACTCTGCAGGTGTAGTGTAAAGTAGCCATAGACATAGAATGGGTGTGGTTGTTCAGATAAGACGATTTACAAAAACAGGCAGCTTGCCAAAGGGCTATAGTCTGTCTGCTCTTGCTTGCTATTCTAAGAATCAAGCAGTTTTAGGAATCAAGCAACCATCTTTTTACCCTTTTCCAATTTGGAATAATTGTTTTCTTTCTTAGGGCCTTGTCTTAAGTTTCTGGAGACAAGTATTGCCTTAAGACCACCGTGAGAGTTTCCCTAGAACAGAACTTGTCTTACTTTCTCCTAACTTTTCCATCACAGCCCTGCCCTTTTCACACCCTTGGAAAACCAGTGTAAAAGAGCCTTCAATTTCCCCAGGGGTTTCTCCAGTTTTTGCTTCCTGGATTCTGTATTCAGTGTTTCCCTCTATAGTTTCTCCAAGGTTGATTTTGGGAAAGTGAGACTAGGCTAACTCCTCATCTTGGCAGAATTTAAAATTTAGCTATGCCACTTCTAATTTCCAATTTAATCAAATGACTTGGTTGTACTTTTTCCTGATCTGTTGAAATGTGATCATTTGTATGTTCCCATAGTTAAATATTAATATAAACACAATAATTTTAACTTCTCTACAGCTCTCACATGCTTAGGCAAGAAAATCAAAGGTGGTCATGACTGGCAATTAAGATATGTTGGACTGCAGGATTCTGGGAATCATAGATCAGGATGAGGCTATGACCCCATACACTTAGGCATTTGTGTTTTGATAGAGACTGTTTGGGACCTGTTGACCCTGGTGTGTCTGTCAAAGTATCTGTGAGTCTGGCTGATGTCCATGATATTTGAAAGGAGGCTGTGTTTTGGTCTCTGAAGCCCCTTCCTAGATGGGGAGCTTGGGAGCAAAGTACCTCACTTAGTGTGTAAGTCCTGGGGGAAGATGTGGGGTTCCCTGGGCGTGTCCCTATCCTACTCTAGAGGAGAAGATGCCCTGGGAAAGTAGCACCTTCTCGGATCCTGTTTAACATCATGGGGATTAAGAAAAGTTCTGGCCTGAATCCCTTCTTCTATAGCTGGATTCCATTGGATGTGTGGGAGAGCTGAGGTTTTTTTCATACTCCCTCAAAGGGGGGAAATAAAAGGTAGTTCAGAGTTGCTCATTTTGTGGGCTCTGAAGCAAGTCTGATCTCATGGCTTCTTTTTCCTTCTCTAGCACTGGTTTCTCTGGGCTCTGCACATCTCCAGGAGAGGAACCCAGAAAATTGATCAGTTCTGACAGTTCTAAAAATCATGCCCCACGTGAGTTGCTGTTGTTCCTTCATGAAGTGCCATCATTTTGTTGTGTGATGTGAGCAGCAGGTTTATTTATCCCAGAATTTATTGGATCCCCTAAGGGAATTGCTCTCAAACTTGTCCCATTCCAGTGGTAATAAGAGAAAATAGTAGTAGAGAGCCCCATTCTTCTTTAAATGTTTTTCCTCTCTTCAAACTGTGTTCAGATTTTCATTCATCAGACCATTCTACATTTTCCATGTGTACAGTCTTCTGCCAGGAGCCCTGAGGGAGCAGAAATACCTGCCCTTAAGAGCAGTATTAGTACCATGGTTAGGTGAGGTAGAGATAAGTGTTTAAATGGGACACATGGCAAACTTTGCTCTTTTCTACAAACCTGTGTGTTCCACTTAGAAATGACAGCATTTCTGTTGGAGGTCCCCAGTCTCAGTGTATGTCAAGATTTTCTGTGAGGCTTTTAACATTGAGTGGGATCTGAGTCCTGTGAAGGAAGGGATCTTGCCCCTTGTGTAGTTTCCTATTGCTGCTATAACAAATTATCACAAACATAGTGGCTTAAAACAACACAAATTTATTAACTTATACTTCTGGAGGTCAGAAGTCTGAATTGGTTTGACAGGGCTAAAATTAAGGTATCAGGAGAGCTGTGTTCCTTTGAAGATTCTAGAGGAGAATCTGTTTCCTTGTCTTCCGGGTTCTAGAGGCTGCCCACAGTCCTTGGCTTGTGGCTCCCCTTCATTTTCAGAGCCAGCAATCACATCATTGTGACCTCTGCTTTCATTATCACATCTCCTTCTCTAGCTCTCCTGCTTCCCTCTATCACTTATAAATACCCTTTTGATTACATTGGGCTCAACCAGATAATCCAGGATAATCTCCACCATCTCAAGATCCCTAATTTATTTATACCTACAAAATCTCTTTTGTCATGTAAGGTCACATATTCACAGGTTCCAGAGATTAGGATGTGGACATCTTTGGGGGGCCATTATTCTGCCTATCACACTTCTCTTGTCCAGGATCCAGTGAGAGATGATCATCAGTCAGGTTCACCTTGGAGTTGACTGGCACCTGCCAGTCCAAAGTGATGTCTGTGTGCACCTGGACTAGCATCCATCACCTTGCTATAGCCTGGGAACATTAAAAGTAGGAGCAGATAAAACGTGCCAGGTGCATACTGTCTTGAAAATTATAAATTCTCAAAGATATTAGAGAATTTGTCTAGTTTAAATAGTCCCAAATAAGCAGATCATTTCATACATAAGATGGAAATACCATATGTCCATTATATTCAATGACATAATATTGTGACTTAATGATGAATCTGAGGCTTCAGAAATTCTTAAGTTACATTCAAATTCTGTTTTCCAGCCTAGAGATTTGGTAAAGATTATTTGGAAAGATTTCATCAATTTTTGTTTATCTTTTTCTTTAAAGAGAAGGGAAGAACTCATATTTATTGAGAATTTGAAAGCTTACTATGCTGTGTAATTGCATGCAATATTTCATTTAATTGAGAAATTGCTCTCATCTGGACTTTTTTATTCTCAGACCTTTCTGGATAATGGAATTGTCTTATTATACATAGAAAGTTCTATCTGTGGCAATAGGAGTGATTGAGAATCATATTGATACTACCGTTTAGGCACCCAGTTTCCTTTAATGACTGACTACTAATGTAACAGGTGTTCATCAGTGGCCTATTGTTTACTGTGTCACCCCCCTTTTTTCAGTGACCTTCTCCATCTTTTCTCATTTTATCTCAAAATCATTACCATATTTTCGCAAATAATGAATAGATTTGTTGTTTCAGTGGTTGGTGACTTTCAGGGATGTGGCCATTGACTTCTCTCAGGAGGAGTGGGAGTGCCTGGATCCTACTCAGAGGGGCTTGTACAAGGATGTGATGTTAGAGAACTACAGCAACCTGGTCTCACTGGGTAAGAACATCTTCCATGATGTTTAGAATTTGTCCCTCACAATTTCTGCCTCCTTCATTGTGAATTTCTGACTTCCATTCCTTAATGAAAGATTTGAGTTTTGTAGAGGTAGAAGCGGACAGCTCCATTGTGTACCTTTTTATTCCTCATCTTATGTCACATATTCCTCTGCCACTTCCTTTCAATGTCTCTCTACTTTGATGGCCAGAGAACTGAATTTGAATCTTGGACTCCCATAGCATGACCATGTCCCATTTCTTTTCTTTTAAGCTGGATGTCCAATCCCCAAGTTATCTTCCTTATTGGAGCAAGGGAAGGATCCCTGGAAGATAGTGAGAGCCATGACAGGAAGACGGAGCTCAGGTGAATAAGGGCTGGTCACACAGTGGCAGCTATTGCTGGTAATAATACAGCTGGTCTGGGAGGTGGCAGCAGTTTAAGATGTTTGTGTGAAGCTCTTTGTGTGAAGCTCTCTTTAAAGGCCTGTGGAAAGAAGGCATGAGACTTAGGGAGAGCACGATGGTTATATCAGTATGAGTTCCTAAAGGAATCTCTCTTTCAACTCCCACTCACCACTCTTCCTCTCTTACGTTCCCTTTTTTTTTTTGTCCTTTTTGAGACCGGCCGCACCAAGCTCAGCCAGTGAGCGCACCGGTCATCCCTGTATAGGATCCGAACCCGTGGCGGGAGCGCTGCTGTGCTCCCAGCGCTGCACTCTCCCGAGTGCGCCACGGGCTTGACCTTCCTTTCTGTTTTAATAAGGGAGCTACCTTTGGTCTCTTTCAGGAACAGTCCCTTTACCTGTTTTTTTTAACTGTTTTTTCTCAGCTGCTCTTTTATGTTAAAACTTGGATAAATATCTCCAGACAGCAAATGTCCGTTAAGAGCGTACAGTGTTCTTAGATTAGGTTGGTCAAGGATGATCTGTCAGGGGAGGCGACATTTGAACTAAGTCCTAAATGAAGTTAGCCATGAAAAAATCAAGAAATGTGTGTTCAGGCAGAGAAAGCAGAAGTGCAAAGCCCTTAAGAGAAACTGAGCTTCACTTGTTTGAGAATCATCAAGAAGGCCAGTATGGTTAGAGCAGAGTGAGTGAAAGTGGGAATTAGCGGTGAAGTCAGAGAAATAGGCAGAGATCAGATCACGTAGGATTTTGTAGGCCATTGCAAGGAGTGAAATTTTATTCTAAATGTGGTAGTGAGCCCCTGGTTTTGTGCAGATGAGTAATGGGTCTTTGTTTAAAGGTCACTCTGGTGCTATATGAGCAACGGGAATAAGAATGGAAGCAGGAAGACCAGTTAGAGGACAGCTCAGAGGTCCACAGTAGAGCTCATAGTGACTTAGAATGGCGTTTAACACGTGGAGGTGATGAAAACGGGTTATATTTTGAAGGTAGAATTAATACCTTGAAAATGGAGTTATTTTGAAGACTTGGAAATAGATGGATTGGAAATAGAAAGAGGCATAAGGGTTTAGAAGCCTGCAGAAGGAAGTCTAGAGTTATGTATTTGATATGTGCATTAAATATCCATGTAGAGAAGTTACATAAGCGTTTGGAAGCCTGCAATAGGCAGGGGGTGGAAGGGATAGTGAGGATTGAAGAGATAAATATGGGGTTAATTGCTGTATCATGTAACTGGGTGAGATTATGGAGGGAATTGGCTTAGATGGAAGGCCAGGTAAAGTCCAAGGATTAAACCATGGGGCACTCCGTCATTCAGTCAGGAAGAGGAAGACGATCCAGCAAAGGAAATTGAGGAGTAACCTGTGATCTAGGAAGCAGGAATACAGTGTAGTGGAAGCCAAGTGTCAAACAAACAAAAGGAGAGAGAGGTTAACTGTGAGAGATGCTGCGAAGAGGTCAAGTAAGATGAAGTCTGAGAAATGGCCACTGGACTTGGCAAGATGAAGGGCCCGGAGACCCTGACAAAGTAGGTCTGGAAATGAGAGGAACAAAAACCTGATTGTAGAGGATTAAGAAGAGAGTGAGGAAGAAATAAGCCAACAATAAAAACTGCACTGGGACAGTGAATTAACTCACCAGACAGTTTTGAAGGCTCATTTGAGAGCTCTCAAAGGTACAAAAAGAATTTAAAATTGTTTCAGAAGTTTTTAATTAACAGTGTTGTAATAATTAGGGGAATGGAATATGAGTAAAGTTTGTATATGCAGTATTATTTCACCTCTCCTCTGTCAGAGAAGGTAACATTTGAACTGAGTCCTAAATGCTTGGAAAAAAGTTAGGAAGGAACTAAGGCAAAATATTAATTTTAGAGGTGGGAAAGAAAGGGGAAAAAAGTGTAGACAGGAAGCACAGATACCTCTTGAGAAGTTTTGTCAGGAATGAATACAGAAAAGTGGATAGGAGCTGAAGAGTGAACCATAGAATCAAAGGAGTTTTTTCGTTTCGTTTTGTTTTCAAAGGAGAGTCTTTACGGTGGAAATAAAGGTAGGAGAGGTGATAAAAAGGTAAGTGATCTGGAAATATGTATGGTAGTGGTCAGAAAGGATAATTGCTTGATACTAAGTTTTTAGAGGTGTTATTGGTAATAACATCCTTCAGTATTGTGTATTATTATTTGTTTTAGTAGAAGTTACACTAATCATCGCTTTGTCATTTGACAAAGATGAATTGATTAATAATTAGGTATTGGGGACAGGAAAGATGTTTGGGAATAAAATTAGAATAACAATAGGTAGTCCTATTACTGTAGGAGTAATGAAAGAGGTGAATAGATTTTCATTCACTTTTTTTCTTAGGGGGTCTCATGTTTTGAGGCTTTGATGTTCTTTGGTGATGGGTCTAAAGAATAGATGTATTTTGAAATTTTTAATTGAAATAAATATTGCTAGAATTATTGAAATAGTAGTAATAAATCATGTTGATGTGTCTACTTGTGGCATTTCATTGTGGAGAGATTAATGCTCAATATTTAAATTAAAAAGTTAATGCTATTTAGCTTCACAATAACATCATGTTGATCAGTTTTCAAAATGTTTTAGTGGAACTAATTCAAGTAAAATAGGTATGTAGCTGTGATTTGATCCACAAATTTCTGAGCATTGTTCATTATACAGGCCTGGTCATGTGGATGTTAGAGTTGTTTGATTTAAATGTCCTAGAATTGTGTCTGTTTTTAGACCTGATGATGAAACAGCTCATGAGTATAATACATCTTGGGATGAAATTGGCATGTGCATTGATATTTCTATAGGTAGGACAACTTGATTATCAACTTCAAATAGTTGTTGTTCTTCTGGTTTAAGGTCTGTTGTAGGAACTATGTAGGAATTGAAATTTATGTCTTCATAATCTGTATATTCATAACTTCAGTATCATTGATAGCCTATCGTTTTTACAGTTAGGGAGGGGTTATTAATTTCATCTAATATATATAGGATTTGTAAAGATTGTAAAGCAATTAGGATTAAAGTAATATAGCAGGTAAAATAGTTGATACTATTTCTACTTCTTGAGCATATCTAGTACTCGTGTGAGTTAGTTTAGTTGCTAATATTAATGAAGTAATACAAAAGATGAAAGATCTAATTAAAAATATAATTATTAAAGTTTGATCATGAAAATGTAAAAATTCTTCTATAATAGGTGATAGTGCATCTTGAAAACCTAATTGAAATGGATATGCCATAAAGATACAAAAGGTTTTAATTTATAAATTAACTTCAAGAAATTACATAATACTTTTCCTAATATCTTGCTTGTTGAGAAAGTCACAATGGTTATGGGACTGGATTGAAACCAGTTATAGGGGCTTCAATTTCCTCCTTTCTTATTTTGAGCTTTTATGTAAGCGAGTTCTTCAAATATATGATGTGGTGGGCAGCCATGAAGTCATTCAAGATGTATAGTTGAAATTTCTAACTACTGAGACTTCTCATTTTGGAGCAGTCTTTTCAAACTATGAAAATTAAAAACATTACTGGTATTAGTAAAATAAATGAGCCTATAGATGAGATGGTATTTCATGCTGTGCAATGCATCAGGATAGTTGGAGTATCATTGTGGCATGCTTGATAAGTCAAGGAAGTGTTTTGGAAAGAAAGTCAAGTTAACACCTCCAAATGTAATTGTAAAATGAGATTTGGCTTAGGTTGAGTTGAGTTTACAACCTGAAAATAATAGGAATCAGTGAACAAAGACTGCTCCTATTGATAGAAAGTTCTGGAAATGTGCTGCAACATAATATGTGTTATGAAGAATAATATCTAGTGATGAGTTAGCTGGTACAATTCCTGTTAGGCCTCCAAGTGTAAATAGAAGAATAAAGCTTAAATCTCATAATGTAGCTAGAGAACATTTAATGTTACTTCCATGTAGGATTGCTAGTCAGCTAGGTACTTTAACTCCTGTGAGAATATCCATAATTATAGTAGATGATATAAAATATGTTTGGGCATCAACATCTGTTCCTACCATAAATATATGGTGGGCTCATACGAGAAAGCCTAGGAAGCCAGTTGTTATTATGGCTCAAATTTGTAGTATACAGACAATCCCCAACTAAAGATGGTTCTACTTAGACTTTTTGATTTTACAATAGCATTCAATAGAAACCGTACTTCGAGTATCCATACAACCATCCTGTTTTTCACTTTCAGTACAGTATTCAGTAAATTATGTGAAATATTCAGTAGTTTATTATAGAATAGGCTTTGTGTTAGATAATTTTGCCCAACTGTAGGCTAATGTAACTGTTCTAAGCATGTTTAAGATACACTATGGGGTCAAGATGGCAGAATAGACGGACCCCAGCATCACTCTCTCCCACAAATCAACCAATTTACAACTATAAAAAAGCAACAACAGCCAAGCTGGGGCCGCTAGAGCTCAGGGGAAGAGGAGGAGAGAACAACAGAGTGCATGAAGGTGGGAGAAGCCATGATGAGAGAAAGAAAAAATCAATGTGACCATTATGAGCCCTGGCTGCTCCAAGGCTGGAGCTGCTGAGTGCACAGAGCAGGAGCTGGCAAAAAGCCACAGCTGTGTCTTTTGGATGAAGTTGCTTGGAGGCGGCAGGGGAGAAGAGGGCCTTGGTGGTCCCTAGACCAGCGATACCACTAATAGGGTTGCTGCGGACCTACATAGGACCAAGGAGCCACAACAACTGAAAAAAAGGAGCCACTCAGGCGCTGGTGAGTCATCACAAGGGACTGGAGCATGGCCCATCCCATGGGAAGTGTTTGCAGCAGGGGCAGTAGGGGAGACGGGCCCACCGGGGAACACTGGGGCACGGCAAGGACAGCTGATCTGCCCCCCAATCAGTGTAGGACAACTCAGAGGAGACTGGTCAGGAATATAGAAATGCATGGGGGTGCAGTTTGATGAAAAGACTAAGGCCCAGACTAGTGTTTCTATACAACTCAGGTGCACCGGATTTCACTAGAACCAGAAGTACCTATAAAGTCAACCATTAAAACCTGAGCTGCACAAAAAGCCTTCTCTAGGGAATTGACACCAAAGCAGCAATTCAGCTCAACCACAGAGCTCAAGTACTGGTCCTCACAGGAAGTCCCCCTATTTTAGAAATAAGCAAAGGACAACAAATTAGTTCCAGTGCAGAGTTTGAGTGGTGAGAACAGCAGATAATCCAACACAGAACTGAAAGAAAAAAAGTACCCACAACCAGAAACAAAGTTTGATATTAACTAGTAAAGGTCTCATTTCACCAAAGAACACCTATAACACGTAGAAGGACCGGAAGTCCCCTGGGCTACTAAACTAGAAAGGGGAAAAGACCGGGGGCCTCAGCCATGCCCACTGACAACCACAATCAGTCATGAGCTTGGGGGCCAAGGGCCTTGACCACACCCCGTGACAAGCACAACCACCCCAGCGACGACTACTGAGCCACCTCAGGAAATGCCCCAGGCTCTCCCAAGCCAGGGTGGAGGCCCCCCCCCCCCCAGAGCCTCAGCCACACCTCCCTGACACATGCAACCAGCCCAGTGATGACCACCAAGCCACAGCAAGAAGGGCCCCTGGGTTCCCGAGCTGGGCTGGTGGGAGATGAAAGCTTTTGGCACATCCCCCCTGACATTTGCACCCAGCCCAGCAATGACCAAGCTACACCTGGAAGCCCCCTGGTCTGCCCTGTGGGAATGAAGGGGGTGCCAATAGGCTTCAGTCCTACCCCTCCTCCTTCCTTCCTTCTTCCATCATATTTCCTTCCCCTTTCCCCTCTCCCCTTCTCTCCCGACTGCTCAGCAACATTGTAGAATGTAAAAAAAAAAAAAATTAATTTAAAAAAACCTAGTTTATTAAAACAAAACAAACAAAAAAAAGATACACTATGATGTTTGATAGGTTAGGTATATTAAATGTGTTTTTTACTTATGGTATTTTCAAATTATGATGGACTTATCAGGAAGTAACCCCATTGGAAGTCACAGCATCTATATGACTAAATGTTTCTTTTTTCCCAGAATAACAGGTTACGATATATGAGGTTATTCTAAAACTGGGCAAAAATAAGAATGTATACTTCTGAATGGCCAAAAAATCACACTAAATGTTGGTATAAAATTGGTTCTCCTCCTCCAGCTGGATCAAAAATGGTCATTAAGTTTATGGCCTGTCAGTAGAATGGTAATGCTGGCTGCTAGTGCTGGGAGAGAGTGTTAAAAAAAAAAAAAAAAAAGCACAGCTGTGATTAATACTGATCAAATAATGGTATTTGGGATATGGCTGGTGGTTTTAGATTAATAATTGTTGTAATAAAATTAATAATTTCTAAAACACGTGCTAAACATAATGAGAAAATGATAAGACCTACAGAGACTCCTGCATGTGCTAGATTTCTAGCTAAAGGTGAGTAAACAGTTCATCCTGTACCAGCACTGGCATCTAGTATTGAGGAGGAAAGCAAAAGTAAAAATATTGGTGGAAGATGTCAGAAGCTTTTATTGTTTGTTCGGGTGAATGCTATATCTGGGCCCCTTTAAGGGGACTAATTAGTTACTAAATCCTTCAATTAAAATTGGTGTAGCTATGAAAGAGATTATTATGAATGTGTGGGTAGTGACAATGACATTATAAATTTGATCATAACCTAATAGGTCCCCTGGTTGACTGATTCAGCTCAGGTTAAAAAACTTAGGGCAGTTACTACTATTCCTGCTTAAGCACCAGATAATGAATATAATGTGCTGATATATTTGTGGTTTGTTGAGGATGATCAATGATTAATGAATACAGGTAAAAGGGTAAAATAGCTGAGTAAGCATTAGACTGTAAATCTAAAGACAGCGGTTGAACCCTCTTTTTACCAAGACGTGAGGTGAATATTCATATTGAATTACAAATTTAAAGGAGCAGCTTCAATTCTGCGGGAGTTTCTCCTGCCTTTTTTCCCCTCAAGGGCAGGAGAACTAGATTGAAGCCGGTTGATTAGGGTATTTAGCTGCTAATTAAATTTTTGTGGGATTGGATCCCACCAACCTAGTTAGGATGTAGCTTAATTAAAATGTTTGATTTACATTCAATCGATGTACGATAGAATCTTGCAGTTCTTATTTTTCAGAAATTAAGTATAGGTACTTGCTTACAGCTTTGAAGGCTCTTGGTCTGTTTAACCTAAATTCCATGTTGGGAATATTGGAGTAAGTGGGAGGGAAAAAATTGATTATATTACAAATGATGGTAGAAGGAATGTTTTATATTTTCATATTGTCCTTTTGTTTTTATGTTGTTGGTTGTTGGGAACATTGATGATAGAGAATAGATTAATTTGTTATAAAAATAAAGGTTGAGTAGTGCTATGATAGATGTAAATATTGGTATAATAATGTTGGGTTTTTTGTCAATTCTTGAATAATAATTCATTTGGGAAAAAGTCCTATAAGTAGGGGTTGTCCTCTAAAGACAATAGTGTCACAAGGATTGTGAAAGTTACTAGTGGTAATTTAATTCATATATGTGATCATGATAGTGTTGTGGTAGTTATATTTAAATTGAATATTATGAATACAGTAATTATCAATTTGATGTTAACAAAATTCACTGGAAAAGAATGTGGAGATAAGGGGAGACTTTATTTGGCAAGCGGTTTGCAAACTGGGGAGATGCAGCCTTTAGTACAAAACGAAAGTGTGCTCTACCAGAACAAAGAGAGGGATCATCTTATATAGCAAAGTTCCCACTCTGGTCCTTTATGCAAATGAGGGATTCAGTCTTGTTCATTCCTGATTGGTTTGGCCCATTATGCAAAAGAGGGATCCTGGCTTGCTGAGTTCTGGCCAGTTAACACTTGACACGTTACACAGTACACTGGTTAAGTTCCAGTGGCAGAGTGGAACTTTCCTGCAACAGTTGGTGGACGGCATAAACAGGGATAGGTAGTTTATGGAAGTCTCAAACAGGGTACGTGTACAATCTGTATTTATCAAATGGCTACTTGGTTCCATTGAATATAGACCTAGTTAGCCATAAGGATCCGTCTTGAAAGATTCGCTCTTTCAGGGTTCACGATGTAAATTAGTAGATTTAAGATTATTGTAGAGTAGTTGTAGGTAAGGATGACTGTTATTCGGTCTATATGTGCTAGGATATTTTGTAGTTGTGTGTGATTCAGTCCTCCTCATCCTCCTTCTAGAATTGATAGTATAGCGATGATTAGTATTATGTTTAGGTCAATTGATGATGGTACTTGAAAAAAGATTGAGATTGGTGCCATTTTTTGTCATGTTAATATGAAGTTACTTCAGAAAGTTTGTGGAATAATAGAATTAAAAGATAATGTGAATATTTCCATTAACTTTTAAAGTACTCTCGTAAGATTATGCCTGATGTTAGTGGGATTCCTTGTGCTACTTCTGGGACTCAGAAATGGAATGGGGAAAGTTCAAGTTTATAATTAGTGCCATAGTAGTTATTAGGGATGATGTTGTGTTGGAGATTTTAAGATTGTTCACTTCTTGGGATATAATATGTTAATAAAGATAGTTTTTGTTAGGAGTATAGATGTGGTTGCAGTGTTAAGAAATATTTAGTAGCTGCTTCTGTGGTGCATGGGTTTACTTTTTTTTGATTAAAATGGGAGTAATGGCTAGTATATTTATTACTAGTCCTATTCAGATAATGAACCAGTATGAGCTAAATATTGTAGGTATGGTTCCTGTAAAGATGGTAAATAGAGTCGTGGAAAAAATTAGGAGATTGATTAGTACAAGAAGGATATAAACCCACGGTTTTGGGTTATGGGCCCAATAGCTTACATAGTTGACCTTGCTATAGAATATGATGTATTAGGTAGCACGAATATTTTTTAATTATTAGGAGTAAATTCAGTTCCTATAATTCTAGAAATACAAGGGCTTAACCCTTTGAAATTTACTCTATTAAAGTAACTCTTTCATCAGACTTGCTTCTTAGGCTTTTGGCAGAATGCTTGATAGTAAAATAGGCATTGAGAGATGTCATATGCATAAAGCTAGTGTGAATGGTAGAAGATTTTTTCATAGAAGATGTATAAGTTGATCATATCAGTACCGTGGATATGGTTCTTGGACTCATAGAATAAGAAAGTTAGGAGAAGCGTTTCAACAACAAAATTGGTTGTGTAAATTTCTGGTGTATGGGGATTATGAAGTGCTCCTAGAAAAACGACTGTGGTTAGAGTGTTTATCATAATAATATTAGCATAGAAAAATATGGGACTGCAGCATATTCAGCATTAAAGTTTGATAGAAGTTCTGATTCATCTTCTGTTAAGTCAAATGGGGCTTGATTAGTTTCTCCTTATAAGCATGTCAAGAAGAAGAGTTGAACTTTTGATTGTAAAGTTTTAAGTTTTATGTAATTACCAAGCCCTTTTATCTTAATAAGCCCTGTTTTGGTGCAGGGTCTGTAATAATATAATCAGATTGAGATGATATCATCTATTAAATTGAGGGTGCTTTTCGAAGTAGGCCTTATTTCTTTTGTCCTTTCCTACTGGGAGAAATGTTGAATAGACAGAAACCGACCTGGATTGTTCTGGTCTGAACTCAGATCACAGTTGGAACCCAGATTATGTAGGACTTTAATCGTTGAATAGACAAGCCTTTAATAGCTTTTATACCATTGGGATGTCCTCATCCAACATCAAGGTCATTGACCTGTTGTCAATATGAGCTCTAAAATAGGATCACACTGTTATCTCTGGGGTAACTCATTCTGTTGACCAAATTGTTTGAGTCAATTGACGATTATACTCCTTCCTTAGACTGGTTGGTCTAAGTTTTAATCATTCCAAGGTTGTGTTGTACTCACAGGTCACCCTAACTGAAATTTTTAGCCCACTTAGGTTAAGTGCTATTCCTTATAGTTAAGTTCATATTGTTTTTATGTGGACTAATTAATTTAAGCTCCCTAGAGTCTTCTTGTCTTATTTTAATATCCCAATGTCTTCATGGGAAGGTCAATTTCACTGATTAAAAGTAAAGGACAGTTAAACCCTCATTTGACCATTCATACAACTCCCTATTCTGGCAACAAATGATTATGCTGCCTTTGCACAGTCAGGATGCTGTGGCCACTAAACATATGTCACTGTGCAGGCAGTGCCTCTAATACTAAATATGCCAGAGGTGATGTTTGTGGTAAACAAGTAAACAGGATGTTTGTGTTTGTCAAGTTTCTTTTACTTTTTGCATGCCTGTGTTGGGCTAACAATTATTTGAATAAATGGCCAATTAATTAATTTAGTTTTATCTAGTTGTTAACTGTCACCTGATATCTGATCTGATATAAGCTTATGCAAGAGAATTTGTTTCTTGTTACTTATATTAACAGTATTTCTTCTGTTTATAAATAGATTAATCCAGTAGCTTGTAGAAGTAATTGGAGTTAAGGTATTAGAATTGTTGAGCTTGAATGCTTTCTTAATTGGTAATTAAGAAATCACCAATTAATTACAAATTAAGCAATTAATTTCCTTAATTGCTGCTTTTAAGCCAACTATGAAAATTTATTAATTTACTGTCTATGAAGGATTGTTTCCTGTTTTTAAAGAGCCATGCCTCTTTAAATTAACATTTAAGTTTACATTAAGATCAAAATTTCTTTAGCTAAATTTAAAGTTGGACTGAAATTCTATTCTGGTTAACCAACTATCACTGGACTAAGCTGGCTTTTCACCTGTACTAATGGAGCATCTCACAATTTTGCCACGAAGATGAGTTTGTTCTTACAACAGGTAAGAACAAGTCCATAAAAGCTAGTCTGGTTTTGGGGGTTTTAAGTAAAGTTCTCTGTGTGAGATTGTTCTAGTTAACTCATTATGCAAATGTAAAAGGGACTAGCTTTGCTTTTTTGTGCTTTAAATTGTTATTTTATTGTTCCTTTATGGAACCTTTTTTTATAGTGCCTAAAGAAATTTCTTCCTCCTATACTTTTTGTTGTGAGTAAATGTTTTGGTCTAAATAAATATAATTGTTAATTTTTATTGATTTGGGGCTATCTTTGGTTCAAATGGTGAAATCAATATGAAATTTTGAAAACTGTGTGCTTTGGGTTAAGCCACACTTTGGTTTATCCATGCACATAGTATGTTTACCTTGTTACAACTTATCTTTTCTTATATATAAATTTATGTTAACTATAAATTTGAATTTATTGAAATATTTGAGGAGGGTGACAGGTGGTGTGTGTGTGCTTCATGGCCCTATTCAATTAAGCTATCTATTCTTAATTTACTACTAAATCCTTCTTTGGCCTTTATTTTTGTAAGGGTTATTGTGAGTGGAAAATTCTTTTTTTTTTTTTCCTTTTTATCTTTTTTACTAACCGGTAACGGGATCGCAACCCTTGGTGTCGCGCCCGCACCGCGCTCAACCAGCGAGCGGGAACCAGTCTCCACATGGGATCCGAACCCTCGGCGGAAGCACCGCCGCGCTCCCAGGCAGCGCACTCTCCAGTGCGCCACCAGGCCGGCCCAGAAAATTCTTTAATTAGAAAATGTAGCCCATTTCTTTCCATCTCATAAGCTACACCTTGACCTAATGTTTTTACGTAAATAGTTGTGCTTACCTTTTTAGGATTTACTAAAGATGGCAATATATGGGCTAAGTTAGCAAGAGAAGGTGAGGTTTATTGAGGTTTATTTATTATAGAACAGGTTCCTCTAGAAGGATATCAAGAACCACCAAGTCTTTTGAGTTTTAAGCTGTTGCTGGTAGTATCCTGGCAAATAAATTTGTTCATTTAGTTATTTGGGTTTACGGCTAAGCATAGTGGGGTATCTAATCCCAGTTTTAGCTATCATGTATTCTGATCATATTACAGTCACTTTAATAGTTTACTTGTATTTTGGCTATAGATTTTTTATGGCCTGGTTTAACTTTGTTTATAATCTTAAACTACACGGGTTTCATTAATTCGGGTTAACCATATGACTGTGGTGGCTGGCACAAAATTTACCAACCATGGGGCTGGCCAATTAGCTCAGTTGGTTAGAGCATAGTGGTATAACATGGTTAAGGACAAGGTCAAGGGTTTGGATCTCTGTACCAGCCAGCTGCCTTCCCCCTGCAAAAAAATTACCAACCCTAAGGAAATTAGTATACCTTAGTCAAACTTTTGTTTATTACTTAATTTTATCACTGATGTTTTCCATGGGTATGTGGTTTAGCTGCTAATTAGTGTGCTTGGTGCCTGCTCCTTTTGATATTTTCTTTATGTAGAGAGTATTCTCACTGGAATATGGATACTTGCATGTGTTATTTTACTAAAAATTAATAAGGCCATGATCAAACTTGTATGTTTGTGGAGTTACAAGAACTCGTCTACGCCTTTTCATTGTCTTGCTTTATGGATTAAGCTACATTAACTTATACTTAGAGAATTCCCTCTTGAGAAAAAATTGCTAAGTTTAAGTGCTGTGTCATTATTGGGGGCCTTTTTAGAAATCTTAGTAAGAAACAAAAAAAGTTTTAGCCTGGAAAGGTTAATTTTTAATAGTTTTTTTTTGATTTTGAAAAATCCTTTAATTAGGAGTTGAGCTAAAGCTGAGTTCTAGATGAATTTATAATCAGATTTATATATATATTTGTTCTTAGCTGTAGTTAATAAATATAAGATTTCTTGTTTTGGGGGTTTGGCAAGATTAACACTTATATACACAAATGCAAGAACAGCTTGAGGTGGGCAAGTAGGGGGAATTTGTGGATTTAATTACGTATGTGGGACAAAGTGTATGTACATGTATGTGTCTTGTTTTTAGTATGTCCATTGAGCATGGGTTAATGAACATTTTATGGTTTTGATTTTTTTTAATTGAAACATAATTGATTGTACATACCTGTGGGATACAGAGTTGAATATCAATACCTGTGTGCAGTATATGATGCACAAATCAGGATAATTACTATATTCAACATTACACTATGTAATCATTTTTTGTGGCCCTTTACTAGTTTCTCACTAACTCCATCTCCCCCTCCCACTTGCCCACCTCTGGTGGCCTCAGTTCTGTTCTCTCCTTGTGAAAGTTATTGTGATTATTCAAAAGTTTGAAAGTTATTGTGATTAACAAATTATTGTGATTATTGTTTGTTTGTTTTTGTTTATTATTTTAGCTCCCAGTTATGAGTGAGGGCATGTGATATTTCTCTTTCTGTGCCTGGCTTATTTCACTTAATATAATTTTCTCCAAGTTCATCCGTGTTGCTGTGAATGGCAGAATTTCATTCTTTTTTATGGCAGAGTAGTAGTATTCCATTGTGTAAATATACCACATTTTCCTTACCCAGTCATCCCACGATGGACATTTAGGTTGGTTACAACTGTTGGCTATTGTAAATAGAGCTCTGATAAACATGGGAGTGCAGGCATCCCTTTGACATGATGATTTCTATTCCTTCGGGTACACACCCACCAGTGGGATTGCTGGATTGTATGGCAGTTCTAAGTGTAGTTGTTTAAGGAACTACCATTCTGTTTTCCATAATGGCTGCATTCATTTACATTCCCACCAGCAGTGTAGAAGGTTTCCCCTTTCCCTGCATCCTCTCCAGCATTAGTTATTCTCTGTCTTTTTGATAATAGTCAAATGGGGTGAGACAATCTATCAGTGTGGTTTTGATTTGCAATTCCCTTATGTTCAGTGATATTGAGCATTTTATCATATATCTGTTGGCTATTTGTATATCATCCTTTGAGAAATGCCTATTCAGTTCCTTTGCCCATCTTTTATTCAGGTTACTTGTTTTTTTTTTACTGTTAAGCTGTTTGAGTTCCTTGTGTATTCTGGAGAGTAAGCCCTTGTAGGATGCATAGTTTACAAATATTTACTCCCATTCTGCAGGTTGTCTTTTTGCTGTTTCCTTTACTGTGTAGAAGCTTTTTAGTTTGATATTATCCCATTGGTTTATTTTTTGTTGTTGTTGCCTGTGCTTTTGGGGTCTTATTCATAAAATCTTTGCCTGGTCCAACTTCCTGAAGTGTTTCCCCTATGTTTTCTATTGGAGTTTTATAATTTCAGGACTTAGATTTACGTCTTCAAACCATTTTGAGTTGATTTTGGTATGTGGCGAATGGTATGGGTCTAGTTCCATTCTTTTACATATGGATGTCCAGTTTTCCCAGCACCATTTATTGAAGAGGCAGTGTTTTCCCCACTTGGATTCCCCATTTGTTTTCTTGGATTGCTTTGGCTATTTGTGGTCTTTTGTTCTATATGAGTGTTAGAATTGTTTTTTCTATTTCTGTGAAGAATGTTAGTGGTCTTTTGATGGGGATTGCATTGAATCTGTAGATTGCTTTTGGTAGTATCAACATTTTTACCACATTAGTTCTTTCAATCCAAGAGAATGGAATGTCTTTCCATCTTTTTTTCTCCTCTTTAATATCTTTCAGCAGTGATTTGTACTTCTTGTAGAGATCTTTCACCTCCTTGGTTAAATTTATTTCCTAGTATTTTTTTTTGGGGGGGTGATTATTGTAAATGGGCTTGCTTTCTTGATTTCCTTTTCTGCTAGTTTGTTGTTTGAGTATAAAAACACCTACTGATTTTTGCACGCGGATTTTGTGTCCTACAGCTTTATTGAAATCATTTATCAGCTCTAAGAGTTTTTTGTAGAGTCTTTAGGCTTTTCTATATACAGGATCATGTCATCCACAAAAAGGGACGGTTTGGCTTCTTTTCCATTCTGGATGCCCTTTTTTTCTTTCTCTTGCCTGATTGCTCTGGCTAGTACTTCCACTACTATGTTAATAGGAGTGTTGAGAGTGAACATCCTTGTCTTGTTTCTATTAAGGGAAAAGCTGAAAGCTTTTTACCATTCAGGATGATATTGGTGGTGGGTTTGTTGTATATGGCTTTTCTTGTGTTGAGATACTTTCTTTCTGTACTTAATATGCTGAGAGTCTTTAGTATGAAAAGATTTTGAATTTTGTCATTCTTTTTCTGCATCTATTGAGATGATCATATGGTTTTTTTCCTTGATTTTGTTGATGTGGTGTATCACATTTATTGACTTCTGTATGTTGAACCATCTTCGCATCCCTGTGATGAATCCCACTTGATCATGGTGTGTAATTTTTGTTGTTGTTGTTGTTGATGTGCTTTATTCTGTTTGCTAATATTTTATTGAGGATTTTTGCATCTATGTTCATCAGATGTATTGGGCTGTAGTTTGCTTTTTGTGTCAGGGTGGTGATGGTTTTGTAAAATGAGTTTGTTTCAATTTTTTTGGAATAGTTTGAAGAGAATTGGCATTAATCCTTCTTTAAATGTTTGGTAGAATTCGGCAGTAAAGCCATCTGGTACTGGGCTTTTCATTGTCGGGAGACTGCTGATTATGGCTTTAATCTCATTGCTTGTTATTGGTCTTCAGATTTTCTGTTTCTTCTTGGTTCAGTCTTCAAAGTTTGTTATGTGTATAGAAATTTATCCATTTTGTCCCGGTTTTCAAATTTGTTGGTGTATAGTTGTTCCTTTGTATTTCTGCAGTATTAGTGGTAATGTCTCCTTTTTCACTTTTTATTTTTGTTATTTGGGTATTCTCCCTTCTTTTTTTAGTTAGCCTAGCTACTGGTTTGTCTATTTTGTTTATCTTGTCAGAAAATCAAATTTTTGTTTTGTTGATCTTTTGTATCATTTTGTGGGGTCTCTGTTTTATTTAGTTCTGCTCTAATCTTGTTTCTTTTCATCTACTAATTTTGGGATTGGATTGTTCTTGTTTTTCTAGTTCTTTGAGGTGTAGCATTAGGTTGTTTATTTGGGATCTTTCTATTCTTTTGCTATAAGCATTTATTGCAATAAACTTCCCTCTTAGTACTGCTTTTGCTGTATCCCACAGGTTTTGTATGATGTGTCTTTTCTTTTTTCATTAGTTTCAAGAAATTTTTTGATTTCCTGTTTAATTTCTTCTTGGACTCATAGATCATTCAGGAGCATGTTATTTAATTTCCATGTATTTCTATAGTTTCCAGAGTTTTGCTTGTTATTTTCAGTTTGAATCCATTGTGGTCTGAAAAGATACTTCACATGGTTTCATTTTTTAAAAATTCATTGAGACTTGATTTGAGACCTAACATGTGGTCTATCCTGGAGAATAGTCTGTGTGCTGATGAAAATAATGTATATTCTGAAGTTGTTGCATGAAATGTTCTGTGGATATCTTCCAGGTCTAACTGGTCTAAAGTGTAGTCTAAATCCTGTCTTTCCCTGTTGATTTGTTGCCTAGATGTTTTGCCCAATGCTCTGAGGGGGTGTTCAGGTTCCCAACTGTTGTATTTGGGTGTATCTCTTTCTTTATGTCTAATAGAGTTTGATTAGTATATCTGGGTGCTCCAGTGTTGGGTGCATATAGTTGTATGTAGCTTTTTAATCCAGTCAGTCAGTGTTTTAAGTGGAAAATTTAATCCATTTACATTTAGGTTGTTATTGAAATGTATTGCTTTACTCCTGGTATTGTATTACTTTTATTTGGATGTTTTAAGTATCTTTTGTTCCTTTCTTCCACTTTTATTGTTTCAGTGTTTGTTGGTTTTTTGAGTTGGCAAGATATATTTTCTTTCTCTTTCTCCTTTGCATTTTTGTTCTACTGGTGCATTTTGTTCTTTCCTGTATTCATGGTAGTAATTATTGTTTTTTGGATTCCAGATGCAGGACTTCCTTGAGTATTTCTTGTAGGGCTGGTTGTATGGTAGTAAACTCCTGCAGTTTTTGTGTGTCTGGGTCACTATTTTTCCCTGATTTCTGAAGGATAGCCTTGCTGGGTATAGTATTCATGGCTGGCATTTTTTTTCTTTTAGTATTTTGAATACATCCTCATATTTCCTTCTGGCCTGTAGAGTTTCTGTTGGGAAGTCTGCTTTTAGTCTGATGGGGACTCCCTGATAATTGACTTGATGCTATTCTCTTTTTATTTTTAGTATTCTCCCTTTGTCTTTGAGTATTGCCAGCTTGAATATAATATATCTTGTAGAGGACCTTTTTGGATTGAATGTGTTTGGGGATCTTTGAGCCTCTTGGATCTGAAGGTCTGTGTCTCTTCCTGTACCTTGGAAGTTTTCCTCTATTATTTCATTGGATATGTTTTCAATGCATTTTCCTTTTTCCTCCCTTTCCAGAACACCCATGATGTGGATGTTCATGAGCTTAAGATTGTCTGTTAGCTCTTTTAGCTATTCTTTGTTTTTTTGGATTCTTTTTTCTTTTTTTGTTTTTGTGGGCCTGGATTATTTCAAACAGCCTGTCTTCAAGATCAGAAATTCTTTCTTCTGCTTGCTCTCACCTGCTGCTTGAGCTCTCGTTTGTGTTTTTTATTTCATTGAATGATCCCATTAATTCCAGGAGTTCTGTTACATTCTTTTGTAAGTTATTAATCTCTTTGTAAATTTCCTCTTTCATATCCTGGATAGTTTTTCTCATTTGGTTTTGTTGTCTGAGTCTTCTTGTATTTCATTGAGTGTCCTTAAGATTGTTGCTTGGAATTCCTTTTCAGTCATTTCAAAGGTTTCCTGCTTTATAGGGTCTGGTCCTTGAGAATTATTGTATTCATTTGGTGGTGGTATATATATTTTTTTTCTTTCTTTCTTTCTTTTTCTTTTTCTGAATTTCTACTGTCTATATTGTCTTTTTTTTTTTTTTTTTTTTTCCGTGTCCGGCAATGGATCGCACCCCTCAGTGTTGCCCCCGTACCGGACCCGGGACCGGCAACGGGATTGCAAGCCTCGGTGTTGCTCCCGTGCCTCGCTCAGCCAGTGAGCGGGAGCCGGTCCGTATGTGGGATCCGAACCCTCGGACGGGAGCGCCGCCGCGCTTCCCACGCAGCGCACTATCCAGCGCGCCACCGGGCCGGCCCATCTACTGTCTATATTGTCTTTTTTTTTTTTTTTCCGTGTCCGGCAATGGATCGCACCCCTCAGTGTTGCCCCCGTACCGGACCCGGGACCGGCAACGGGATTGCAAGCCTCGGTGTTGCTCCCGTGCCTCGCTCAGCCAGTGAGCGGGAGCCGGTCCGTATGTGGGATCCGAACCCTCGGACGGGAGCGCCGCCGCGCTTCCCAAGCAGCGCACTATCCAGTGCGCCACCGGGCCGGCCCATCTACTGTCTATATTGATTTCAGTTCATCTAGTAGGGCAGTTGCTGCTTCTATTTCTCTAGAGTGGGCTTTGAGGAGAGAGACTTCTTCCTGTAAGATGTGTTTTATATGGACCGTTGAGTAGGCTGTTTTTGTATTGGCTCTAGGTAGATGCTGGAGTGTAGTCTCTGTGTGGGTCTTTGGCTGTATTCAGTGTTGGAGTTGCATGTCCCCTCTGTGGCCTAGACACTGGCTCACTTAGTGATTCCTTGCTGAGGTTAGTGACACTGTGTTTGGTTGTCAAGGACATGGGCAAGCTCTTGAGTTCTTGGGAGAAGTGCCTAGATTCCATGTTGCTTGTTGGCTGTGGTGGATGACCCTGGGTAGGCCTCCCCATCTAGTGTCCTGTGACCCTGATGGGTGCACTGGGATATACTGGAGCTCCTCAGTTTGAATGGGTGACCCTGGGCAGGATTTCTCTTTCCTCTTTCCTACAGACAGAGGCTCCTTTTGCATCCTTGCTTCCCCAGTTGGGGGATAGGTTAGGGGTGGTTGGGAATTTTCTTCCTTGCCCTATTTGGATGTCCTGGGTTTTTGCACTCTCTGTGGGTTCCACATGTGTCTCTCCCCAGATCAAGGCAGTTGTGTGGGCTGTTCATGTACCTCCCTCCCCCAGGTGCGTTATGGCAGGGGACAGTGTAATACCCTCTGTGGGTTGGGCCACTAGGTTGCGGGTCTGTGCTCACTCACCTGTTTCCCTGGGCTCCACCAGTGACCCTCCTTGTGTCAGTGAAGTCAAGCGGTCAGTGGGATGCCTGAATGGTAGAGGTGGCTGCTGCTGTGGTGGTGGGCTGCCCTTGTGGTGGCAGTGTTAGCAGGCTACCTGTGGCAGTGGTGGCTGTGATGGACCACCTGTGCAGTGGTGGTGTCTATGTCATTGACAGGCCACCCACCCAGTGGTACCCCGTGTTCTGGACGTCTGTCAGCAGGGGCTTCTCTTGGATCCTGAAGTATCCACATTCCTGCTGAGTGTTGGCGGAGCCACTCCTGGCTCTGGTGGTCCCTGCACTTCCTAATACCTTATGGTTTTAATGTGAAGAAAGAATATTCAACTTAAGCTCAGCTACATTTCGCTTGACTGTGTCAAGTCCTTGACAGCCATGTTGGATCACAGCATCCCCCTCAATTAAAAAATATCAAATGTATGACACCACAGTTATGTGTGATCATGGGCTAATTAGTTATTACTCTATGAAGATGTTTTATTTAGGGGGAATGAATGGGTGATCTTAAGTCCCTGATGTAAGAAGCAGAAGCCCAGGTATACTTTTACTCTAGAAACCCCCAAGTTTCATGAGCCTAGAGCAAGAAATGGGGCACATACAGAGCAAGTTGCTGGTTTCTCAAAACTTGGGAGTAAAGAAATTCTATTGGAGGGCCGGCCCGGTGGCGCACTGCTACAGTGCGCTGCTTGGGAGTGAGGCAGCGCTCCCGCTGAGGGTTCGGATCCCACATACAGACCGGTTCCCGCTCACTGGCTGAGCGAAGTGCGGGTGCAACACCGAGGGTTGCGATCCCGTTGCCAGTCCCGGTCTGGTACGGGCGCGACACTGAGGGTTGCAATCCGTTGCCGGACACGAAAAAAGACAAAAAAAAAAAAAAAGAAAGAAATTCTATTGGAGGTGATAAACATGTTTTCAAGGATTGATTGGACTGAGTGTGCTATGGATGATCAATAATTTCATGTTGTATGTAAGATGAAGAATTTAACATATGTACTGGGCAGTGTTGTATGGTAAATCTGATGGATGTGGGTGTGTCACTCAATGTCTTATGCACTGTTAATAATTTAATACACTAGATTATATGTATGGGGAATGGATTTTAATGTATGTACTATATATGACCAAGCATGTATAGTATGTTATTAATGGGAAAGGACACATAATGTACAGTATACATAGAATAGTGTAGTGTATTGAAGTATATCCCCCCCAAACTCACTGGAACTTGAATTGTGTCCCCCAAGTTTTATGTATCAGAAACTTAGCCTACACTATGATTATTAAGAGGGTGGGAAGTCCTATTATGGCAATTGAAAGGTGGAGCCTTGAAGAGGCAATTGGATTGTAGGACCCTGCAGTAGTGAATGGATTAAAAACGGTGGTCAGGGGCATGGTTCTGAGGGCTCTCAATGAAGAGGAGATTCTGTCTTTCTTGCTCTGCTCTCTGCTTCCACTGTTCTTGCAATGTGAGACCCCTGGGTCACTGTCACCACTACCAGATGGACTTTGGACTTGCCAGCCTCAGAAACTGTAAGCAATAAATTTCATTTTTCCTTGTAAATTACCCAGTTCCAAGTATTTTGTTGTAAGCAACCTAAACGGACTAATACAAGTAGTTAATGTTTATTTTCTCAATACTGACATAGCACATAAGAATAATTTATTTATCTTAAGTAGAAGAATTAAGGAATAGTTTAAGTAGAATTTCAGCTTTGAGGCCGGCCCGTGGCTCACTCAGTAGAGTGCGGTGCTGATAACACCAAGGCCGCGGGTTCGGATCCTATATAGGGATGGCCGGTTTGCTCGCTGGCTGAGCGTGGTGCTGACAACACCAAGCCAAGGGTTGAGATCCCCTTACCGATCATCTTTAAAAAAAAAAAAAAAAACAATTTCAGCTTTGAGTGCTGATGGTGCAGCAAAGACTTCTTCCTTGGTTGCCCTGGGGAGAAATGCTCTCGATTTTTGTTTTACAAGACCAGAGTAATCTAATATACCACAAGGACTCTTCATTTAAGAAGCGTATTCTCAATTAAGCTTGCAAGTGATGTTAATAAAAGAATAAGAAAGAAAAATACAGGATAAATGCTACTTGTCCAATAATGATAAAAGTGTGTTTTATTGGTTAACCTATGACTCATGTGAGTGTAAGAAGTTCAGGTAACAGGATTCAGAATAAGCACTGACTTAGTGGTCAGAATATTATGCTTTGTTGTTTGGGTAGCTGAGGTATTGGAATAATTGCTAAGATTAAAATTGAGAATACAAGGAGTAGAATATCTCCTAGTTTAGTAGGAATAGATTGTGTAATTGCATAGGCAAATAGAAAGTATCATTCTGGTTTGATATGAGGTGGGCTGTTAAGAGGGCTTACTGAGGTATAATTGTTTGTGTCTCCTAAAAGGTCAGGGGATTTAAGTGACAAAAAAGTACGTCTGAGGAGGAAAAAAGAAAAAAAGGTCAGGGGAGAATAAGACTAGGATGAGTAAAAGTGATACTAGGTAAAGAAGTCCTAAAATATATTTAGCTGTATAGTAAGGATGAAATGGGATTTTGTTGGATGAGATGACTGATGGATTATTAGATCCTATTCATGAAGGAATAGGAGGTGAGTGATAATAACTAGTGCTGAAATATTGAATGGTAAGATGTGAAAAGTGAAAAATTATGTGAGGGTGGCTTTTTCAACTGAAAATACTCCTCAAATCCACTCTATTAGATTAGTGCCAATATATAGGGTGTCTGGTAATAAGTTTGTGATTGCTCTTGCTCCTCAGAAGGGTATTTGTCCTCATGGTAAGATGTAGTCTATGACTGCTGTAACTATTACTGTGAATAGTAAGATAATTCTGCTGTTTCATATTTCTACAAAGGCCATAGTATAAGCCTCAGGATATGTGGATGAACAGGAAAATGAAGAATATGGCTGCTCCCTCAGCCATAATTTATATCTCAGCAGAAATATGTAACAGAGGAGAATAGTTATTATGTCTGATATACAGTATATGGCTAGGAAAAGTCCTGTAACAATTTGCAGGATTAAGTATATTTCTAGTAGAGAGCCAAAATTTCATCGTTCTGAAGTGTTTCATGGAGCTGATAGATCAATAAATGAATGATTAATAATTTCATTAGGGGGTGAGATTTTTGAATGTTGATCATTCCTGTAGTTGAAGTACAAAGATGACTTTTCATGTCATTGGTCATGGTTAGATTCCATGTGATAATTTTGATATATACTGTATTTTTATTAAGTATTATTTTTCTTATAGATTTTGTAGGGTTTTCTTTAAAACCTTGAACTATTTATGATGGTTTAGGATTACTTAGTGGTGGTGGTGTTGATTGTGAAATTATAATGAGTTTTGGTGGATCTTTTTTAGGATTGATGGCATTTTTAATTTATCTAGGAGTGGTAGTGTTTGGATATACTACAGTAATAGCTACTAAAGAATACCTTGAGACTTGAGGTTCTAGTCTTGGGGGTATTTTATTATTAGGTTTACTAATAGAGTTATTTATAATGTAAATAATGGGTTATGATGAAGTAGAGGTGATTATTGACTTAAAATTCAGAGGATTGGGTAATTTTTGGGGTGAAGAGATTCGACTTCATGACAGTTCCATAGGTGTAGCTGCATTATAGAAGCTGGTTAATGGTTGTGGATGGTTGATCTTTGTTAATATTTTTATCATTATTGAGATTACTTGGTGGAATTAGATTAAGAGTGTAGCTAATAAAAGAGATAAGGAAGGAGAACAAATGTCATTTAATTAGGACTTTTTGGTTGGAGATGGTTGTTGAAGCTATAATTTGGAAGTGAGAAATATTTTTTGTTGTTATTTTTTCTATTCAGGTTAAGTTTAGTAAAAGTGATGCTGAATTTTGACTTGTTGAAAGGTTATATATGATGATATATGGTGAACAACCATTGGGAAGAGCCTAGAAGGCTGGAAAATTTTTGTGTGTATAAGGAGGATTCAAATTTGAGTTTATGTGTTATTGAGTTCTAATGCTGTAATGAAATCTAAAATAGTTATGGTGAGACCTGAGAATTTTGGGTAGAAGGCATAGTCATTTGGGGAACATTACAGGAGTAATATTGTTGGGGATTTAAAAAGCCCAGCTAAGATACCAATGATTGCAAGATGTTTGACTGAGGTACTTAGGAGGGGATTGTTTTTGTTGATTTGAATTAAAGTTGAAAAGCGAGGTTGTTCTAGGAGTGTGAAGAAAATAATTCAAGTACTACAGACAGCTGTTAGGGAGTTGGCAATAAGTGTGATTAAAAGGGCAAGCGTTAGTATATGATGTGTTTGTGGTTTTAATTATTAAATCTTTGGAGTAAGGCATACCTATAAATACAAGGTTCATAGTAATGAGTGAAGAAGTGGTGAAGGGAATAGCTTTAAATAGGTCTTCTGTCTTTCAAATATCTTGTTCATCATTAAGGTTATGAAAAATGGATCCAGAGCATGTAAACAGTATAGCTTCAAAGAATACGTGTGTACAGATGTGAAGAAATGCTAGATGTGGTTATTAATGCCAGTGGTGACTATTATGAGACCTAGTTGGCTATTTTCTGTTACTGGATAAAAGCAGATTAGTAAGAATATTTCTTTTACAACTATTGTGCTGGAATGGAGTAAGGCTGAGACTGGTGTTGGGTCTTCCATCATTGATGGCAGTCATCGGTGAAGACCAAGTTGGGCAGCTTTATCAGTTATTGCCAGGAGAAGCCCAATTAATTGGAGAATGGCAGGGTTAGTGTTAAGTATGAAAATATGCTGGAATTCTCATATGTTTAAGTGAAATAAAAATGATGCGATTGGGTTGGCCCGGTGGCGCACTGGAGAGTGCGCCACTTGGGAGTGTGGCGGCGCTCCCGCCGAGGGTTCAAATCCCATGTGGAGACTGGTTCCCGCTCACTGGCTGAGTGCGGTGCCGGCGCAACACTGAGGGTTGTGATCCCGTTGCCGGTCCCCGGTACGGGCGCGACACCGAGGGTTGCGATCCCGTTACCGGTCAGTAAAAAAGACAAAAGAAAAGGAAAAAAAAAATGCCATTGATAATATGAATACAATATTTCCAATACGGTTATAATAAAATTGCCTGCAAGGCTGCTGTATTTGCATCTGTTTAGCCAACTCATCATCCAGTAAGTAAATGTGATATAATTCTTACTCCTCATCAGATGAATAGTTGGAAGAAGTTGTTGGCAGTATCTAAAATTAGCATGATGATGGCTTGCTTCCTTTCTCACCATGTGACCTGCTTGTACCTGCCGGCTGCCTGCCGCTTTTCCTCCACGAGTAGAAGCAGCCTGAGGCCTGTGCCAGATACAGCTGTCCCAGAATCACTTCCGGTCAAGATGGCGGAATAGACGGTCCCTAGTGTCACTCCCTCCCACAAATCAACCGATTTAAACTATAAAAACATAACATCAAGTGCATACAGAAAGGGGAGACAACCAGCAGGGGAGGCAGAAGCTCCACGGAGACCACATGCCCTGCGGGGCCACCATTGCATGATCTGGCAGATAGGCTTCACTGTCACCACTGGCTCCATTCCCAGCCCAGCCCAGTGCGCACAGTGTGGAGATGTCCAGCAGGGAGGAGGAGGCTCCGCAGAAACCACACACCCTGTGGGGTCGCCACTGCGTGATCCAGCAGGTAGGCTTCACCGCAGGCACCCGGCTCCATTGCCAGCCTGGCCTAGTGCGCTTGGAGCAGGGAGACGTCCGACAGGGGAGGCGGGAACTCCCCAGGGACGACTCTGCTGCCGCGTGATCCAGCAGCCCAGCCCAATACGTATGGAGCACAAAGATGTCCAGCAGGGGAGATAGAAGCTTCGTAGAGTCCACATACCCTGTGGGGGAGCTGCCACCACGCGATACAGCAGCAGGTAGACTTCACCACCGCCACGTGGCTCCATCCCAAGCCCGGCCTAGTGTGCACGGAGCAGGGAGACATCCAGCAGGTGAAGGGGAAGCTCCGCAGAGACCGCACACTCTGCGGTGCCTCTGCGCATCCCAGCAGCCTGGGCAAGAGCTCACAAAACAGGGAGAAGTCCAGCACGGGAGGTGGAAGCTCAGCAGAGACCACACACCCTGCGGTACCACCCTGTGATCCAGCAGCCCGGCGAGTCCAAGCTGACCAGAGAGGTGGCTCCCCAGAGAGGCCCAAGACCAGAGGCAAGCACACGCAAGGCACTAGTGGCCAACTGAGCAGTCACTGAGGTAGCCATACCAAATTGGCAACCCCAACAACATCTTAGTCAGTCAATAGTGTCAAACCAGTGGACTTTGAAACCCCCTGCCACAATGAATAAACATCAAAGAAAAGATACCAGAAATACGAAAAATCAAGAAAGTACACCACCAGAGGATAATAACTCTCAAGCTCTAGAAAAAGAAACCCTTGAAATGACTGACAAGGAATTTCGAGTGATAATTCTAAGGAAACTGAATGAGATACAAGAAAACTCAGCTAGACATCATGATGAAATGAGGAAAAGTATACAGGACCTGAAAGAAGAAATGTACAAGGAAATCGATGCCCTGAAAAAATGTAGCAGAACTTGCCGAACTGAAGAAGTTATGCAGCGAAATAAAAAACACAACGGAGAGTTTAACCAGCAGGCTTGCAGAAGTTGAAGAGAGAACCTCTGAACTTGAAGATGGGCTGTTTGAAATAACACAGGCAGACAAAAAGAAAAAAAAAAGTATCAAAGGCATTGAAGAAAATCAGACAGATATCAGACAACCTTAAGAGCTTAAATATCCGAGTCATGGGTATCCCAGAAGGGGAGGGAAAAGGAGATTGCATTGAAAACATATTCAACAAAATAGTGGCAGAAAACTTCCCAGGTATAGGAAAAATCACAGATCTTCAGAT
>NW_007728005.1:174983-175652 GCF_000696425.1 Galeopterus variegatus | reverse complement strand
AAGGCTATCCTTCTGAAATGAAAGGCAAATAGTATATTTTTCAGACAAACAAAAACTGCGGGAGTTCACCACCACACGACCAGCCTTACAAGAAATTCTCAAGGGAGTGCTGGGTTTGGTTCCTGAAAAATAACTACCACTGCCATAAAAACCCAAGAAAAATCTAAACCCACTAGTATAATAATGGCATTCATGAACAGTAAACAAACAAACAAAAGGGCTATCTACAACCCAAGGAACCAACAAATACAGAAAACAAACAGTAAATCAGAAAGCAAGGAACAAAAGACACCTAAGACAACCAAACAGTAATCAATAAAATGCTAGGAATAAATCAGTGCTTTTCAATAACAACTCTTAATGTAAAAGGCTTAAATTGCCCAATCAAAAAACACAGACTGGCTGACTGGATTAAAAAGGAGGACCCAACTATATGCTGCCTTCAAGAGACCCACCTCACCCATAAAGACTCACATAGACTAAGAGTGAAAGGATGGAAAAAGATTTACCATGTAAACAGAAAAGAAAAAGGAGCTGGAGTGGCTATTCTTATATTTGATAAAATAGACTTTAAACTAAAAACCATAATAAGAGACAATGAGGGACACTAAGTCATGATAAAAGGATTGATCCATCAAGAAGACACAACAATCATAAATATATTTATAA
>NW_007728005.1:172748-173701 GCF_000696425.1 Galeopterus variegatus | reverse complement strand
ATAATGTGTTTGGAAGCTTTGCTTCTGCTTCAATCTTTTGTAATAGTTTGTAAAGAATCGGTGTCATTTCCTCTTTGAATGTTTGGTAAAATTCTGCTGTGAATCCATCTGGTCCTGGGCTTTTCTTTGTTGGGAGCCTTCTGATAACAGCTTCAATCTCCTTTATTGTTATTGGTCTGTTCAGATTTTCTGCATCTCCTTGGCTCAGTTTTGGCAGATGGATTCACAGCAGAATTTTACCAAACATTCAAAGAGGAATTGACACCAAATCTTTATAAACTATTCCAAAAGATTGAAACAGACCCAAATCTCTCAAACTCATTCTATGAAGCCAACATCATCCTGATACCAAAACCAGGTAAAGATATAACCAAAAAAGAAAACTATGGGCCGATATCCTTTACAAATATAGATGCAAAAATCCTAACTATAATACTAGCAAACAGAATACAGCAACACCACGATCAAGTAGGATTCATCCCAGGGATGCAAGGTTTGTTCAACATACACAAATCAATAAATGTTATACAGCATTTTAATAAAATCAAACACAAGGACCATATGATCATCTCTATAGATGCTGAAAAACCACTGATAAAATTCAACGTTCATTCATGACAAAGACCCTCTATAAGTTAGGTATAGATGGAAAGTATCTCAACATAATTAAAGCCATATATGATAAACCCACTGCCAATATCATCCTGAATGGGGAAAAGCTGAAAGCTTTTCCTTTAAGAACAGGAACTAGACAAGGATGCCCACTCTCGCCACTCCTATTCAACATAGTGTTGGAAGTACTAGCCAGAGCAATCAGAGAAGAGAAGGAAATAAAGGGCATACAGATTAGAAAAGATGAAGTCAAACTGTCCCTGTTTGCAGATGACATGATCCTATACATCGAACAGCCTAATGCCTCTACAAAAAAACTCTTGGAGGCGATAAATGAGTTC
>NW_007728005.1:110224-172114 GCF_000696425.1 Galeopterus variegatus | reverse complement strand
GCTGGGAGAACTGGATATCAATATGCAGGAGAATGAAACTAGATCCATACCTTTCACCATACACTAAAATCAACTCAAAATGGATTAGGGATTTAAATATACACCTTGAAACAATAAAACTTCTTAAAGAAAACATAGGAGAAACTCTTCAGGAAGTAGGAGTGGACACAGACTTCATGAATACAACCCCAAAAGCACGGGCAACCAAAGGAAAAATAAACTAATGGGATTATATCAAACTAAAGAGCTTCTGCACAGCAAAAGAAACAACAGAGTTAAAAGACAACTAGCAGAGTGGGAGAAAATATTTGCAAAATATACATCTGACAAAGGATTAATATCAAGAATATAAAAGGAACTCAAACACCTTTACAAGAAAAAAACAAGCATCCCAATTAAAAATGGGCAAAAGAGCTAAGTAGACATTTCTCTAAGGAAAGTATACGAATGGCCAACAGACATATGACAAAATACTCAACATCACTCAGCATTCGGGAAATGCAAATCAAAACCACACTGAGATACCATCTCACCCCAGTTAGGATGGCTAAAATCCAAAAGACTCTGAATGATAAGTGCTGGCGAGGTTGTGGAGGAAAGCGAACTCTCATACATTGTTCGTGGGACTGTAAATTGGTGCAGTGTCTATGGAAAATGGTATGGAGTTTTCCCAAACAATTGCAGATAGATCTACCATATGACCCAGCTATCCCACTGCTGGGAATATACCCAGAAGAATGGAAGTCATCAAGTTGAAGGTATACGTGTTCCGCAGTGTTCATTGCAGCACTCTTTACAATAATAGCCTAGAGTTGGAACCAGCCCAAATGTCCATCATTGGATGAGTGGATACGGAAAATGTGGTATATCTAGACAATGGAATACTACTCAGCTATAAAAAGGAATGAAATAATAACATTTGCAATGACATGGATGGACCTTGAGAGAATTATATTAAGTGAAACAAGTCAGGCACAGAAAGAGAAATACCACGTTATCACTTATTGGTGGGAGATATAAATAAATAAATTTAAAAAATTCACACACACACACAGAGAGACACACACACACAAACGGAAGGGGGAGAAGAAGACATAACAATTACAATTCCTTGACGGTGACACGACAAGCAAACAGAAAGGACATTTTTGGGTGGGAGGGGGGAGACGGAGGAGGGAGGGAGGGTTCAGTATTGGTCCACAATAATCAACTACATTGTATATCAACAAAGTAAAATAAAATAAAGAAAAGAAAAGAAAATTAATATAAATAAATAAAATATGAAATATAAAATATAAAATAAAATATAATAAAATTAGTATCCTGATGAGCAATATAAGTAGGTACTTCAAGAATTGAAAAATATTTTTGTCTCAATATAAATATGACATCATTATATGGTGAAAAGTGCTACTGGTACAAATATTATTGAGAAGTAATCTAAATTGAAGCTGATTGTCAAAGTTCGAATCGGCATTCAATGTCAGTTTTAAATAATTACTTCTTGGCCTGAATGAAAAATATTAGGGTTAGGATTAGGATGGTGGCAAATGCATATGAAGTAGAAGTCTTTATGTAGTGTGGGTAAGAGGTATTTTTATAAATGTCAGTAATAGTTATGGTAATTGGTAAAATGAAGATGGTAAGTGAAATTATGATGAAGAGAATAAACTTAATTCTTTTATTTGGAGTTGCACAAGTTTTTGGCTCCTAAGGCCAATGGATTACTTCTGTCCTTTAAGAAAGCCATAATATATATGAAGGCATGGATTAGCAGTTTGTGCATATTTTCATGGTAAACAAAGAGTTTTTAAGAATCTATTATTATTATTAGATTCACAGTCTAACGTTTTATTTAAGCTATATGGCTCCTAGAATAATTTTGGGGTTAAGTGATGGGAGTAACACAGGTAGATGTATAAATATGAGGGTATTTTCTTGTGTGAATGATGGTTTGATGATATTAATGCAATATGTGGATTTTCCTTGTTTTGTTGTAATTAACACATAGAGGCAATACAGGGCCATAATTAGTTTATTGAGTCCTATTAAGATAATGACAAAATTAGCTCATGAAAATGATACTATAACTACAAATAATTCTCTAGTCAGGTTAATAGTTGGTGATAAGGCTTTGTTAGTTAGGCTAGCTAGTACTTATGTTGCTATTAAGTAATGTCTGTAATCTGCGAGCTAATATTAGTATAGTTTGGCTATGGATTTGTTCATAGTGTGAACTTGGAGGCCAAACAATATTGATATGATACATAAGTAAATAAATAAATAAAAGTAGAAGAAAAAACTTATAAGAAAGGGCTGGCCGGTTTGCTCAGTTTGTTAGAGAGCGATATAACACCAAGGTCATGGGTTTGGATCCTTCTACTGACGAGCTGACTAAATAATAAATTTATAATAACAAACTCAGCCTAGATTACCTTTTCTTTGATAGCGACATAATTGCAAAACACACACACGCGCGCGCACACACGAAAGTTGGGAGTCCCTTCCCAGGAAGCCCTCAGCCCGACCTGTCAACCCTGCCCTACGTGGGGAGATTGGGACCTATCAGGCCCCTGCACAAAACCCTTCTGCGGCTCCTCAGCACCCTCAGAACAAAAATCTCATCTTCATGATGATAGCCAACAAAGCCCCCCATCACCTCCCCACGGCTACCCCCTTTCTCTCCACTCCAGCCTCACCAGCCTCCTTGCTGTTCCTCAGACACTCTAGCTCATTCCTGCCTCAGACTCTTTGCACTGCTGTTCCTCTGGCTGGAACGCTTTTTCCTAGTTCTTATAGTCGACGTGTTTTTATCCTTTGGGTCTCAGCTCAACGTCACCTGCTTTGAGTGGCCCTCCTTGATGCCCCCAGCTAAAGCAGCCCCCCTCATCACATCAGTCTGTTTTAGCATCTCCATATCACTAGCTAAATCCTCTTGTTTGTTTACTGTGTCCCCAGTTCAGGTTATCTCTGGCTTCATAAGAGATCACCCCAAACTAATTATTATCTCACAATTTGGAGGGTTGACTAGGCTCATCTGGGTGATTCTTGCTCAGGGTCTCTCACGGTCACAGGCAGGCAGTGGCTGGGACTGGAGTCACTTCCAGGCTTCCTAGTGCACACATCGGGCGGTTGACACGGGCTGCCTGCTGAGAGCTCAGGTGGGGCTGTTGATGACAACACCTACATGTGGCCTCTCCATGTGGCTTGGGCTTCCTCCCCTTGCGGCTGCTGGGTTTCAAAAGGGAGTCCTAAGTGCAAGCCAGGAAAAAGACACATTGCCATTTAGAACCTACCCTTGTGAGGGGGCAGTGTCACTTTCACCATACGCCATTGATTAAGGTGGACATCCGGGTCCACCTGAGCTCAAGAGGAGGGAAACGAGTCCCCAGCTCTTGTCAAGGGTTATTAAATTCACATGGAAGAAGAGCGAGTGGAATGAGGGAGATTGTTACAGTTGTGGATTTTGCTTTCTTTTCTATTGTGGTAAATGACACATAACATATAATTTAGGGGTGCTGGTCACAGCAAATGATCACAGCCACTGATTGAGTGCAAAGGATGTCCTGGGCACAATGCCAGGCTCACATTTTAGCTCATTGAATGCACCCCAGAGACTTCACCCTGTTCTCTCTTTAGTCCCACCTGGCAAATAAGGGAACTGGGGCTCAGCTGCCTGAAGCGTGGGGAAGATGGTACAGGATTGTGGGAGGTTTGTGGGCTTCCAAGTAGGCCTGCCCTGGGTGTAGATTTTGCATTTTTTTTTTTTTACGGGGATTGAACCCTGGACCGTGGTGTTAACAGCACCAGCTTGAACTAACTGAGCAAACCGGCCATCCCTAGATTCCACCATTCTTGCTGTGTGACCTTGTGTGAGTGACTTGACCTCTCTGGGCTTCAATTTCCCCATCTGTAAATGGGTGTACGAGCAGTCCTTACTCCTAAGGTTGCTCCATTTTCTCAGAGGTGCAGTCTTCCACAGACTTCTCCATGAGCTTGGTGTGAAGGATACATCTGTGTGGTATGACACCCACAGTCTGAATTTTCTTGCAAACCCTACCTGCCCTCAGACCACTGACTCAGACTGTCATGGTTGTGGTCTCGGATGTTCTGATTCCCCTCTCTGGATCTTAACACATTTGTATAAGGTCTAATTTGTATGGTGGGCATCTTGTTCTCTTAACACTTCTAGGGGCTCTGTGACTCTGATTCCACCAAGAAAAAGCTACAGTGATCACACTTGACCGATGAGGGGGAAAGAGATGATCACAGTTGGCCCATGTCAGGGACTGAGAAACCAGGGAAGTATTGGTTGGTCCCTCAGGACTGGTGCTGGGGTGAGAAATCACACAAATTGAGAAGCACCAACACGGTCCATGTTTTCCACAGGACATTGTCTGTGTTCTGGGGATGAACATAGAGGATTGAGGAGCCAGGCAAAGGGTTCCTCAGAGTCAGAGTAAAATCTGCCTGAGTTTCAAAGTGCCTGGGAGATAATGTTTCCCCAGAGGGACAGGGCCTGCTGATTGGTCCCTCAAGATTTTTGCCACATTTGAAAGCTGCAGGGCGTGGGCACTAAAGCAGCAAGCTGAAACCTCCAATGGTCACAAGTGGATTTGCCAGTCGTTCATGCTTTACCAGTGACCTACTAGAATGTTCATCCCAATCACTGATGGGCCTTTCCTGAGGAAGACAGGAGAAGCAGAGATGGATGAGCCTCATTACAACTGTGTATGTGTAATTGGACTCAGTAGGGGACAGAGAGGGGAGAGAGAAGGGGGCAGAAGCCATTCCTGAAGGTATAATGGCTGAGGGTTACCAAAATGGGTATAATACGTCAATCCACAGATTAAAGAACCAAACCCCAACTGGGATAAAAAAGAAAAGAGAAAATCATACTAAAGTCCATCATAGTTAAATTGCTGAAACGAAGGAGATAAAAAATTTCTTTTCTAAAGCAAATTCACACCCTTATATATCATGATTAAATCATAAATATAAAAATGTTCTAGGGGCCGGCCCGGTGGCGCACTGCTACAGTGCGCTGCTTGGGAAGCGCGGCGGCGCTCCCACGGAGGGTTCGGATCCCACATACAGACCAGCCGCTCACTGGCTGAGTGAGGTGCGGGAGCAACACCGAGGGTTGCGATCCCGTTGCCGGTTCTGGTCTGGTACGGGTGCGACACTGAGGGTTGCGATCCATTGCTGGTCACGAAAAAAGACAAAAAGGAAAAAAAAATGTTCTAGAGCTACTTATTCATCATGAGAAAATAACACACCTAAGATTCACAGGAGAATGGATATACTGAACACAAAAAAATGAAATCAAATTATCTTGAGAGGGGAAAATGACAGAATTGACAAACTAATAAATCTGAAAGCTGTTTATCTGAAAAATAAAAACTAAACTAAAACCATGTATTCACTTTCAGTCTGTATTTTAATTAAATAAATATGACTCAAATAAAAATACACAAATGTGGGAGTGGAAAATGTAAATGTAGATTCTGAAGAAACTAAAAAACTAAGGATAATTATTAAAATAGATATTTCATAAATAAGTTTGGTATTTTAATAAAAAATTTTCTGGCCAAGTATAAATGATAAAACATTGCTAAGCCCCGCCCCCCGCCAACTCCCTGGAGTAGCCATCCACTAAGGGCCCCCCTTGAATGGCCTACCTCAGGGCCCCCTTGGCTTGATTGGTGCTAAGGGCCCCCTGGCCTGGAACTATGGGACCCCTGGCCTAGCCTACTTGACGCTAAGGCCTCCATGGCCAGACCTACTATTCAGGGCCCCCCTGCGGCTAAGGGCCCCCTTCTGCTCAGGGTCTGCCAGGCCTGCCCTGAGTGCTTCCTTGGCCTGGTCTGGCCACCTAGGGGCCCCCTGGCCTGGCACTATGGACCCCATGGCCTAGCCTACTTGTCACTCAGGGCCTCCATGGCCAGACCTACTATTCAGGGCTCCCCTGCTGCTAAGGGCCCCCTTCTGCTAAGGGCCTGTCTGGCCTGCCCCAGCACTAAGGGGCCCCCTGGCTGGCCTGCCCGAGGGACCAATTCTACTGGTCTTCCCCTATGGGTCCCTGAGGCTGGACTACTGGTGAGAGCACCCTGCTGCTTTCTTTCTTTTTTCTTCTTGTTTTTTTTTACATTTTTATGTTTGGTTTTTCTTTTATGTTTTTTTTTTTTTTTACATTTTTTGATTTTTGTTTTTTTCTGTCCTTTTTTTTAGGGGTTTTCTTCTTTTTGGGGGGGTTACTTTTTGTTTTTTGGGTTTTTTTCTTTCTGTTAGGGTTTTCTTTCTGTGGGGATTTTCTTTTTGCTGGGTTTTTCTTTTTGTGGGAGTTTTTTCTAGGGGAGTTTTGGGTTTTATTCTTTTGGGGGTGTTTTCTTCTTTGCAGTGTTTTCTTTTGGGGTGTTCTCTTTTTGGAGTTTTCCTTTTGTTGGGGTTTTCCTCTTTTGGTGGGGTTTCTTCTTTTGGGTCTTGAGAGGTTTTCTTGTTTTCCTACGTGGTTTTCTTCTTTCTATTGGAGTTTTTTCTATTTGTTTTTTTGTTTTTTGTTTTTTTCTTTTATGGGGTTTTCCTTTTTGTTAGGGTTTCCTTCTTTGGGGGTTCTCTTTTGAGGGTGCACAGTTTCTTGTTTTTGTTGAGGTTTTCTTTTCTGGAAGTTTTTCTTTTCAGAAGTTTTTCTTTGTGGAGATTTTTCTTTTTGTGGGGGAGTGTTTCTTTTTGTTAGCGTTTTGTTCTTTTCATTGGGATTTTCTTCTTTGGGGGGCTTCCTATTGCTGGCACTTTCTTCTTTTTACTGGGGTTTTTCTTCTTGTGGGTTTCTTCTTATTTTGGTTTTTTTTTTTTTTTTTTTTTTTTCCTCTTTCTTGGTGTTTTCTTCTTTTGGGGGGGTTCTTCTCTGAGAGGTTTTCTTCTTATCATTGGGGTTTTATTTTTGTTGGGGTTTCCTTCATTTGGGGGAGTCTGCTTTTTGTTGGGGTTTTCTTATTTTGTGGGGATTTTTCTTCTTTCTGTTGTGGTTCTTTTCTTTTTGTTAGGGCTGTCTTATTTGTTTTTTTTTTTTTTTTTTTTCCTTTTGGGCAGTTTTTCTTTATGTTTGTGTTTTCTTTTTGTTGGGGTTTTCTTCCTTTTGGGGGGTGTTTTCTTCTGTGTGTTTTCTTTCTGGGTTGTGTGCTTTCTTCTTTTAGATGTTTTCTTTGTGTTTTCTTCTTTTTCTCCTGGGTGCTGCCTACTTCTTTTCGGTGTTTTCTGGGTGTTGTCTTCTTTTGAGTGTTTTCTGGGCATTGTTTTCCTCAATTCGGTGTTGTCTTCTTTTGGCTGTTTCCTGGGTGCTGTTTTCTTTTTGGGGGTGTTGTCTTCTTTTTGGGTGCTTTCTGGGTGTTGTCTTCTTTTGGGTGCTTTCTCCTTTTTGGTGTTTTCTCCTTCATGTTTTTCTCTTTTTGTTATTTTTTCTAACTTTTTGTCTTTTTTCTTGATTTTTTTATTCAGTTTTGGTTTGTTTCTTTTTTTGGCTTTTCCCCTTAAATTTTTGATTTTTTCCTTTTTTGTTTGTTTTTTGTTTTGTTTTGTTTTGTTTTGTTTTTTTAAAGAACAGGGGTCTTAACATGATAAAAGGGTGACTGGGAAGGAGTGGCTGGGACAGGGGCAGGGTGGCAGAGACATGGTGGCAAGGGCAGGGTAGCAGGAACTGGGAGGGGGCAGAGCCCTGGGCCCCACATCTCAGATGTCCATGATCTTACTGCCACAATACTTTTCTGCTTGATAAAACAATGGAAAGCAGGGACTCTTGCTGAAGCCTTGGTTCTCTTGGCATTTCTGTATGTTCTGCGGCAGCTGCATGGTCAGAGGGAAGGGAGCAATGAATAGTCACAGGACTGCAGTGCATGACTGGGATAACCTGTCCCGCAGGCTGGAGCTGCCTCTGTGCTGGCTGTGGCACCCCCCTTCCCAGAGGCTGGTGCCTGTCTCCTTCCTAGCCCTTCCTGAATGGGGCAGGGATTCCCATCTCCTTTAGGTCTCCCAGCTTCTCACATGACTGGCCCAACTTCTCAGCCAGCTCCATCTTCACATGCTGCCCTGAATGAAGTGCACTGGGGACCTCCATGTTCTAATTGGTCTGGGTAGAGAGCAGTCGGTGGCCACCTGATGCAGCCAGAGACCCACGGCACAGGGAAGGGGGCACGACACAGTCACACAAGGTGCCTTCCCTGTACCATTTTGTGTGAGGTCTCCACCATCCCATTTTACAGGTGGGGAACAAAGGCCTAGGGGGTGAGTGCAGAGGGCAGGTGGCAGAATGCTTGACACGCCAGCCTGATGAAGCGAGCCTGCAGCTCAGCTCAAAGGTGCACCTGCTCAGAGCACAGAGGCATAAGCCATGTAAGGAGTGGCTGCAGGAGGGACAGGCTGCCACCCTCCTCTCTACCCCACCCCCATAAAACCAAACCCCTCGGCTGCAGCCACTCACTTGTTTTGGCAGGAGCTTGGATGTCTTGAGCTTTCTCGCCTGGAGCTTCAAGGCCGCCTTCTCCATTGCAAGAACCCGAATCTTGCCCTTCAGCTGGGCCTGCTGGTACTTGAGGTCTTCATAGTTGTTCCTGTGCCCAGAGGTGGTGGAGAATGTAAAGAACAAGGAACAGAAAGGACGACTTTTGTAATCAATGCACTGACTTTGCCACACAACCAGAGGACTATGGCATGGGAAGGGGACACCTGGAATCAAGAGTCACAAGTGCCAGTTCAAAGAGAGGACATGAATTGCCTGAGGCCACACATGAGTCACTGGCACATGGGGCCAGAGCTTGGCTCTGCACATGTCCAAACCTGTGCGCCCACCTCATCGTGCTCACCTGTACCCTCCTATCTCCCACTACATCACCCATGCTGAGGCCCCAGACCTGCCACCCACCATCTCTCTCCCACTTGTTGTCCTCCAACTGTAGGAAGAGAGCATCTCGCTCGCTCTTGAGATTGCGGTAGGACTGCAAATACAGGAAGGTGAAGTCAGGATTCAGCAGGGAGAAGTTGGAGTCGGAGCACATGAACACCGACACCTACAGCAACCATTCAGCAGTGACCTTTCCTCCCCCTGAATCACACTTGACACCTTTTTCAAGGCATTTCCAAGGCCATGTTCTCAGCTGGTTTTCCTAAGACCTCAGTAATGGTGGAAGAGGCAGGGAAAGAGATCTGATTTACAGTTGGCTGACAGAGGCCCAGGGACATCGGGTCATGTTGCCATTGTTATGACTGCATCACCATCATTTGACTCTGTATTGCGTGCGTCACCAGGCACCATGCTAACAATCCATTGAATCCTCACAATCACCATAGGACGGAGTTGCTATTACTATCTCCATTTTGTAGATGAAATACAAGGTATTAGAGGTTAAGTGCTAAGATCACATATAGCTGAGATGTGAACATCCAGGTCTATCTAATTCTCTAAGCCCATTTTTCCCCTGGGGGTGGAGGCACAAGCGTGAGGGCAGGTGGCTGGACTCACCCTCTTGGCCTCCTCTTGAGTGGAGAAGGCGGTCAGACTCCCCTGCAGCTGTCAAATCTGTCTTTCCTGGGAGTCCAGAAAGCTCGCCAGATGTTGACACTCCCCTGGAATGACAGAGGTCAAGGTGGAACACAAAGGACTCCCCCGAAGGCCTGCCAAGGCACCAGGTTGAGGGAGGAAGGGTGCCCAGATCCACACCTGCTTTCTGCTGGGCTTCCTTGTGAGCACTGGCCAAGGCTCTTTTTAACTGTGCCTTTTCGTACATTAAGGCTTCAGTGGTCTGAATCTGAGCCTTTGGGAGAAAAGCCAAACAGGTGGTGAGAGAGGGACAGGAAGGTTCTCTAGGGGACGTGAGGGATGCCATAGAGTCTGCTCACCCGCAGTTGTTCCCACAGGGAGTTCCGCTGCTGACACCTACTCTCCTGCTGTAGGAAGAGGAAAGAAAACATCTCTTACCAGGGAGGCAGAGATGCAACAGCAACTGATAGGCCCCAGGAATGCCACCAATGGCCCAGGACAGGCCCACCAGGGAGACCAGATCCTCAGGGACCCTGTGGGACTGAGGGTGGGGTGCAGGGGTTGAGCCTTCTCCAGGTCGGGAGTGGGCAAGACAAGCCTGCGGCCTCTCCATCTGGGTCTTTCGCCAAACCCATCACACATGGAAGGAGCAAACAAAGAAATCATGTTCCTCTTTCCAGGTCATCCAGAGCTTCCTGGTCCTGTTTTTTCCATGTGGAGAGTCACGGGAAGGTGACCGAGGTTGTCGCCCTCAGCTCCATGGGGCCAGGGATGGATTTTCAAGGAAAAGCTCTCAGACCCTATGGGGACGCAAATTGACAAACTCTACTTGAACTCCCAAGGAAAAAGAATTTGGGTCTTTGTTGGTTTTCACTCACAGCCACAGAGCTGAACATCTGAATCCTGATTCTCTTTACATGACAACCACAGAAACCTGTAGAAATGGAGGCTGAGAAGGGAAAGACTACCCTTCTCCCAGCTTGTGATTCACAAGGGTGCATGTATTCACCATGAACCACACACTACAGGACAGGGACTGATCTCAATAGCAGGGATCCAGGAATGAAAAGAACAGGCAAGATCCCCGTCTCCCTGATGTCTCATGTGTGCCTAGAAATCTTTCATTCTTAGGGCTGAAAGGGACTTTGACACCCTCTAATTCTATCTCAGGACACTCAAGCCCAGGCAGGAGAGGTGGCTTGTCCAAAACCAAAGACAAAGCAAAGCAGGAACTAAGTCAGGGTGGGAACACAGGGCTCCTGACAACAGTCAGCCTAGTGTTTCCAGCAGGGGGACAGACCAGAGCACATGGGGCAGGGACTCCAGCAGGGGTATCTGGAGAAAAGAGAGTGGGCAGTCAGGTCAGCAACAGAAAGACCCATGCTGCATGGTCTGGGGTCTCTCCCGCTGAGAACTAGGCCCCCAAGCACCCCATTCTCCCTTGGCACAGGTACCCCCAGCCCCTTTTCTTCAGAGCCCCAAGGGGAAATTGGAGCCCAGGATTGGCAGCGTGGAACCCAGGGACCCCACTGGACTCTTACCAATTCCTGGACGACACTCGTCAGGTAACTCTTTACTGCGTAGCTGGAGTCCAGGGCTGCCTCCAGAACTAGGCACCGGCTCTGCAGCACATGAAGAGAGGAGGAGTTGGAGGAGGGTTGGGGGAGAGGTAGAGAGAGCGATCATTAGGGGTGGGGGTGGTGGCTGTTTCAGTTGGCTGTGGGGCCCCCAGCTCCCAGCATGGGAGGTAGTTGGGGGGCTGGCCTGTAGGGCAATTACCTCAAGCTCCTTAACATAAGTTGAAGTCATCAAGGCCTCCCCACCGATGGATGATGGGGACTAGAAGACATGAGAGCACATGTGGAGACATTCCATCCCCCTCAATGGCTAACCCCTCTGCTGTCCTTCCTAACCTGGACCACGCCCTCCTACTGTAGCCCCTCTGTGCCCACTTCTCAAGTCTCACTTCCCCATCGTCCCTCCCCTCCCAAGCAGCTCTTATCCTGCGCTTTTCTTTTCTTTTTTTTCTTTTTCTTTTTTGGTGGTGGCCAGTACAGGGGTTGAGCCTTGGGCCTTGGTGTTATCAACATCATCCTGTGCTTCCTGCAGCAGGATCCAATGAGACAGCCAAGCTCGTGGTCCATCTTTGTGTGCACAGCTTCAAAGGAGAAGCTCAGAGAAGAGTCCTATGTCATATCCCTAGCAGAGGGAGATGTAGGATTCAAACCCAGACTTCTTACCCAGTCCCTGACACTTCTTCCACGTTACCATTACCCCCTACTGCTCCTTCAGCCCCCTGTTCCCAGGAGCCTGACCAGCCAAGACTCACCTTCTGAGGTGACTGGCAATCCCCAGGTATGGTGGGCTGGGGCCTACTGCCAGTTTTGATGTTTTTTTCTTGTGGAGTACCAGCTCTGCTCTTTTTCCGTTGGTACTCTCTTAACTGTGAAAATGAAAAGCAGTAATATTCAGGAAATGCGTAAGACCCTATATTTGTCATGTATTTTACAGTTTTTACAAAGTATTCTTATTCGTACTGTCTGATTTAATGCCACCAGCAACCCTATAAGGTGTTGTAATGATCACTAAATGGCTGAAGAAATGGACCGATAGCATGATTAGAAAAAGGCAATAATGGATTTTAACTTCAGTCTTCTGGGGCTTTGTCATGAATCAACAGCTGCTGGGGGGCCAAATACAAATCAGACATCGGGGTGCTCCCTCACAGAGCTTTGAGAGCTGCACCCCAGTACTTCTCAAACGTTTATGTCAATGTATCCTAATGGCAGAAGTCATGAGGGCACACCCCTAGGGATCTGAAGACCTAACAAAAAGAGGACAACCCAAGCCTCATTTCAGAGAAGTCCGTTATGATCTTACAAATCCAGGCAAATGTCACCCCTAAGTACATTAAGAGGTTTTGTCTCTCTCAAAAGAATCAAGCAAATGTGACGCTTCAGAAACAGGCCCCCTGTGAGTCATGTGGCACCCCAGATTGACATGATCTGGGCAAAGATTCAAGCTGTGAAGTTCAGTTACCCAGGATTTGTCCCACAGAAGATAAGCACATCTCCCTCCAGAGAGTAGTGACTGAACAGCGCTCTGGTCCCAGAATCCTAGGGGATTCTAATGTGAGATACAGACTCAGAAGTGAGATACGGACTCAGAAATATATTGTTAAGTGTCTCTAGAGAGTAGAAACCTGGGAGAAAACCAAACCAAGCCTGTTCTCCCAATTGTCACCCAGAGATATTGTCAACATTTTGAGCTCACTGGTGAAGTGCAGGCTTTTTAGGTAGGCAATGTCTAAGTAAAGGGGGCAAGGGAGCCAGAAACCTCCCAGGCAGTAATGACAGTTCCTGAGGGATTGTGACACTTCCCAGGGGGATTGGGACAGTTTGGAATGGGATTGTGAGGTGACTACATTCCACTCCTTCCTACCAATGCCAGAGTCACTGCAACACTGTGGGGTAGGGGAGCACAGAGCCAGGACCGAGGTCCTTGAGGACGGGAACCCAGGGGACCCAGGGATCCCAGGAAGGTCTGGTTTGGGGCAGCAGGAGGCCAGGGCTGAGTCCAGGTGGGGAGCCCTGGACGTAACCTTACAGGCCAAAGTCACCAGGGGACAGCTGGCACGGGCAGGGTCTGGGCTGCTGAGGGGAAGGGATGGCTGAGAAGACTTTGGTGGGGGGAGTCAAGAGGCACAGAGGGGCAAGCCCCGTGTGCCTCAGAAGTGACACCGAGTTCTGCCCCTGTCCCACCATAGGAGGGGCCTCGGGCTGGCTCTGGGGCTGCGACCCAGCATGTTATACCTTCTTCTTGGCCCTGGCCAATTTCTCCTGTCGGATTTCCTCTGACATCTTGGGACAGGGAAAAGGAAAGGGGAAGCGCCGCCTCATCACCGTCCAAGCACTAGAGAATCACTCCCTTCAGCTAAGGCCTGACAAAATACACGGAACTGGGTAATTTATAAGAAAAATGAAATTTGTTGCTTACAGTTTCTGAGACTGGGAAGTCCAAAGTCCAAGGAACATGTATGGTGGTGGTGACAGTGACCCCTCACATTGCAAGATGGCAGAAGCAGAGAGAACAGAGAGACTCTCCATGTTCCCCTTTTAAAGCCCTTAAAACCACACCCCTGGGCCGGCCCGGTGGTGCACTGGAGAGTGTGCCGCTTGGGAGCGTGGCGGCGCCCCCGCCGAGGGTTCGCATCCCATGTGGAGACCGGTTCCCACTCACTGGCTGAGCGTGGTGCAGGCGGAACACCGAGGGTTGCGATCCTGTTACCGGTCAGTAAAAAAAAGACAAAAAGGAAAAAAAAAAAAAAAACCCACACCCCTGACCACCATTATCAATCCATTCACTGTGGCACAGTCCTACAATCTAATCACCTCTTCAAGGCCGCACCTTTCAATCACCATAATTGGATTTCCCACCCTCAGAAGTTACAGTGGGAATGAAGTTCTGGGGGACATTCAGCCCAAGAAAACACTTGAGGGACTCTGCCTGGCTGCTTGGATCCTGTGCCCATCCCTGAGTCCCTTAGCTGTGGCCAGGGTCACATAGAACCAATGTGGCTGTGGACCCCTCCCTAAGGGGACAGGGTGCATTTGCCAGGAGCAAGGAGCTGGGCAGATCCCCTGCCCTGCTGGGATCTTCATGAGGACTGGGTCTATTTTTCCATTGCTATATCCCCAGTGCCTGGCACCTAGTAGGCCCTTACTGAACATTTATTGAACAGATGCATCATTACTGGGTTTTTTCTTTGTTTGTTTGTTTGCGGCTGGCCGGTACAGGGATCTGAACCCTTGACCTTGAAGTTGTAAGCACCATGCTCTTATCAAGTGAGCTAACTGGCCAGCCCAAGATACCTAATTACTATCTTAGCCTGGGGTCCTCATCAGCTTTCTTAACAGTCTGTGTTTCCCTCTCTCTCCATCCCTCACCCCAGAAGCTACAGTGTGGATGAACTGGGGGACCACATTTCCCAGCTCCATGAGTATAATGACATTAAGGGCATGAGGCAGATGCTGATGGGCAAACTAGGTGAGCAGCAGGACTCCAGAGGAGCAACCAGGCCTTGGAGAGTGTCCTCTGCCCTAGGAGTGTTGGATTCTGTTCCTGGGCCTCCTAACTTGTCAACCCTGCCGCCCTTCTCAGCTGCCTGCTCCTGGAATGCCCCAGCCCCTCTGCTCACAGCAAAGTGGCTGTACAGCTCTTACCTGAGTTCCTGGGGTTTCTCCTCAGGTACTGAGCCTGCTTTGAAGTGGCAGGTGGGTTTAAGCAGGGCTCACCCACCCGCTCAGCTGAGAACTAAGTGTCCCCTGTCTTTTGGGGCCTCTCAGAGTGATTGTGATACCATCCTTGCCTCAAGTGGCTGACTTGCTAAAGAATCAGAAAATGGAAGGGTGACCTTTGTGACTTAAAGGGGTATTTGTTCCTCCTTGAACAAAATCTCACTATCCAGATGGCTTTAGCCAAAGCATAGACACCTGTGTGTCTGGGCTGGGCCCACCTGGGAAGTAGGGAAATGTGTGGATGGCTTCGTTCCATCTTCAGTCCACCAGCTGGCTTGGAGTGGTGGGCACTCTGAGGTCCTGCAGCCAGGGGCCACTGGGACAGTGTGCAGAGCTGTGGCTGTCTGCCTAACTGCTGTCTGAGTTTCAGCACATGTTGCAGAGGTGCCTGTCAGCATCCAGGATTCCACAGCAGGGAAGGCGTCTCTGTGTTTCATTAGAAAATGGGACCCATGGACTGGCCCGTGGCTCACTCAGGAGAGTGTGGTGCTGATAACACCAAGGCCACAGGTTCGGATCCCATATAGGGATGGCTGTGTAGCTCACTTCAGAGAGCGTGGTGCTCATAGCACCAAGCCAAGGGTTAAGATCCCCTTATTGGTCATCTTTTTAAAATAAAAAAAAAAAAGAAAAAGGGACCAAGAGGAGGGGAAGGAGAAAAATGGGAGAGAAATATAGACAGATGAAGAGATGAGGGTAATGAGGGTTCAACAAGAAAGGAATGCGAGGGAAGTGTAGCCTAGTGGTTAGGAGCATAGGCCCTTGTTAGCTGGCTTGAGACCCAGAACAGCCGCCTATCCTTTCTTGTTTACTCAGTGAATCCTTACTGATCACCTACTCTGTGCCGGGTTCTCTCCAGGGTACTGAGGATGCTTTGGCGAACCAGAAAATTGAAGGGCTCTGTTCTCCTGTGGCTTATGCTTTGGTGTTGGGGGTGGGGGGGGGATAGACAATAAATAAATGAACACAATAAATTAGGTATAAAATGAGTGAAGTGCTACGGGAAGAGGGTGTGCCACAGGCATCTGGAGAGGAGACACCGGGAATACTGATAGACATCCTACAGTAAGCAGAATAGGCCCCGGAACAAAGAATTATCTTTCTTTCTTTTTTTTTTCTTGCAGTTGGCAGATATGAGCATCCAGACCCTTGACCTTGGTATTGTAACACTACGCTTAAAACTTCAGTTTCCAAGGTCATTAGGGTGGTGTCAGCAAGAACAGGTCCAACGGGGCTCCATTGTGATGTGGTGGCTTAGTGCAGGGGTTTTAACCTGGGGTCCAGGAGCTGGCTTCAGGGGGACTTCACAGGCTGACAATGCTGTAGAACAAGGGCCACAGACCAAGAGAGCTGGTTGATACCAAGAAAAATGTCATGTTAATAGGTACTGGTGCACCTGACACCCGTTACGATGGCTGCTATTAAAGAAAGAAGGAAAGAAAGAAAGTCAGAAAGCCTGGCTGGTTAGCTCAGTTGGTTGGAGTGCGATGTTATAACACCAAGGTCAGAGGTCTGGATCCCCGTACCGGCCAGCTGCCAAAAAAAAAAAGGAAAAAAAAGGCAGAAAGTAACAGACATTGGTGACAATGTGGAGAAACTGGAACCCCAGTGCATTACTGGTGGGATTGCTGCGTGGTGTAGCTGCGGTGGAAAGCAGCATGGTGGTTCCAGAGAAAATTAAAAATAGCATTACCATATGCCCCAGCAATTTCACTGCTGGGTGTGTACCCAAAAGAATTGAAAGCAGGGACTCGAACAGAGATTTGCACACCCATGTTCACAGCAGCACGATTCACAACAGCCAAAAAGTGGGAACAACCCAAGTGTCTACGGAGGGATGAAGGGACAAACACAACGTGGTCCATCCACACGCTGGACATTCCTCAGCCTTTAACAATTAAGGAAATTCAGACACGCTACAATGTGGATGAATCTTGAGGGAGGACATTGGTCTCAGTGCAGTGAGTCAGACACAAAAGGGCAAACACTGTGTGATTCCACTCATAGGAGGTCCCTAGGTCATCCGATCCACAGAGACAGAAAGTAGAATGGGGGGTGCCGGGGGATGGGGAGTGATTGTTTAATGGGGACAGAGTTCCAGTTTGGGAAGATGAGAAAGTTCTGGAGAGGACGGTGGTGATGGTTGCACAGCAATGTGAATGTGCTTAATGCCACTGAGCTGCGCACTTAAATGTGGTTAGGATGGTAAATTTTGTTATGTGTATTTTATCACAATTTTAGAAGAAAAAAGAAAAAAATACGAGTAGTACAGGCTCCCAAAGATCTGGCAAAATACACAAAGGTGAAAAACATCAGCTTCATCCTGAGAACTTCTGGGTGCCTCGATGTGCCCCTCTGAGAAACGGAGATAACAGCAGCCCCACTGTGTATACCTGACAGCGCCCAGCAAGTGGCAAGTGGTCTATCGTTGCCACCATTTACCCAGCCAGCACAGGGGTCTGGGATGCCCCGCAAGGCAGGGACAGCGTGGCAGCTGCTGGCATGTGTTTGAGGCCCAGCAGCCAGGGAGCCTAGCTGCTTTCAGAAGCTCTTGGTTGTCTTGGGCACAAAATTGAAAAGAATAAACCCAGACTGTGTTGGCTTCTGTTTTAGTCAGTTTTCTGTTGCTATAACAGAAATACCTGAGACTGGGTAATTTATAAAGAACAGAGGTATATTTGGCTTATGATTCTTGGACACCTGCATCTGGCACTGGCCTCAGGCTGCTTCTACTCATGGCAGGAGGTGGCAGGTACAAGCAGATCACATGGCAAGAGGAAGCAAGAGAGAGAGAGAGAGAGGAGGTGCCAGGGTCTATTAAACAACCAGCTTTCGTGGGAACTAACAGAGTGAGAACTCACCCATTAATCCCCCCTCCCCCATGGAGAGCATTAATCCATTCATGAGGGATGCGCACCCGTGACTCAATCAGTTTCCAGCACTGCCACACTGGGGAACAGCTTCCCGCATGAGTTTTGGAGGGGACAACACATCCCAACTCCATCAGCTTCGATGCGCGAATCCTCCATCTGATGGTCGTGACTGCTAAATCGGCCCTGTTTCCTTTCTTGTTCTTAAGTGTTAGACTTTCTTGATTCCAAAGCGATTCACGATTGTTGTGGGAAGAGGAAAAAAGTCCAAAGAAGAAAGAAAACTTTAAAGAGAAGGAAAAACAAAGGCTTGCCAGTCATTTTTTTTTTAGGGGTTCTAAACTGTTGACATTGGTGTTACCAGCACTACACTCTCCCAAGTGAGCTAGTTGCCAGGCCCTTTTAACTGTTGACGTTCATGTACTGCCAACAGATATTTGTTGAGCAGGTGTTCGGTGCTGTCCCTGGGCTGGACAGGCAGATGCCCTGGGGAGTGAGCCGGTTCCAGCCCCTGCCCTGGCCGCCCTCCTGGGCAAAGCCGAGTCTACAGGCCATGGACGTCGGGGCGGGTAGACACATAGGAACTGTAGGAACCACAAGGAGTTACCTGGCCCAGGCTGGCACATCGAGGAAGACTTCCTGGAGGAGGCAATGCCTCAGGTGAGTCCTGGAGGTGGAGCTGGGAGTGTAAAGAAAAATGACAGGATAACCAGGTAGAGGTGACCAGCATGGGGACAGGTGTCGTTGAGATGGGCAAGTAGGGAGGGTGTGGATACCTGGGGGAAGGGCATTGTAGGACAGTGAGTCTCAAGCAGGGGTGATTTTCTCCCCTGGTGACATTTGGTGATGTCTGGGGACATTTCTGGTTGTCACGACTAGGGAGTGCTCCTGGCATGGAGGAGGTGGAGGCCAGGGACACTGCTCAGCACCTGCAGTGCCCAGGACAATCCCACCACAGAGAGCGAGCCAGCCCCAAATGCCCACAATGCTGAGGCTGAGAAACTGGTCTAGATCCATCCATCCTCATGAGAAACCCTAGAGATGCAGACCCAGCAAGTGCAAAGGTCCTGGGGCAGGTTTCTGAAGACACAGAAGCCAGAGAGCCAATGAGTTGCCGGAAGCCTCCAGCCCCTAACACCTCCAATGGGCCCTGCTCCCACCCTGTTCATTTCTTCACGAACAGCCCCTGTCCTGGGCCTCCTGCAGGTGTGCCAGTTGTGACCCAACTTCCTCCAGCTGATAATCAAAGAGAGTCATGGCTCAGCAGGCTCCGAAGGCTTCCAGGTGCACAGCCTCATGTTTCTGTCCCCCAACTCATCCCCTGATGTGGCTGAGGTATGCTGCTGTGTCAGGGAGTAGATTACAGGGACCTGTTCTTTCTTTAGTCCCACCAGGTAAATAAGGGAACTGGGGCTCAGCTACCAGAAGCGTGGAGAAGATGGTATAGGATTGTGGGAGGTGTGTGGGCATCCGAGTCAGCCTGCCTGGGTTTAGATTTCACAATTTTTTTTTTTTAACGGAATTTTTTTTTTTTAACGGGAATCGAACCCTGGACTGTGGTGTTAACAGCACCAGCTCAAACCAACTGAGCTAATCGGCCCGCCCTAGATTCCAACATTCTTGCTGTGTGACCCTGTGTAAGTGACTTGACCTCTCTGGGCCTCAATTTCCCGTCGGTAAAATGGGTTAATGCTAAGCATGCTCCTATTGTATAGTTTCCTGGCCATAAGCCACAGGCTTTAGGGCGAACTATTGATGCATGAGTGGGTGCTTTTATCACAGCATGATTGCTTTGGAACACTTTGTTTTTTCCTTTTCTATAGAGATGAAATAAAAATTGTTTTGATTAAAAGATAAATCATCATAAAAAAAGGTTAAGTAAAAAATATAAATAAAGTAAGATTCTTGTGATTGTTGTCCACACTTGCACTAGACATCTGTGGTCCGTCTCTTCCTTTTCACCGAATCCACACCACCTATTCAGGTCCAACGAATCCTGATCCTGTGGAGCTGGTCTCCGGCACTTGCTCACTCGCTCAGTGGCCCTGGCAGCTGCAGGGTTAATTTGCTGCAGGAGCAGTCACTATCTGCCTCGCTCACTCCTTCTGGGGCTTTGGCATCTGCAGGGTTAATTTATGGTGAGATCAGCAGTGCTGGGGTCTGCCACTTCCCCCATCACTCCCTCAGCCCCAGCCAGTTCTACTTGTGTGATGGCTGTGGTGGCAGCAGCCGCACTGCACATAACTAGGGGACCCACAAGAAGATGAGCTGGCTGTTGGGGCTGCTTGGGCAGGGGTCCTGTGCATGGTTGGTCTGGTTGGTGTGGGGGTGTTGACAGCTGCTAGCAAAGTCTGCTGCACTTCAGGTGGCTATGGCAGGGGATCCACACACAGCCAGGCTGACTGGTGTAGCAGTGTGGGCAGGGACCCCGTGCATATCTGGCCTGGTCAGAGCTGTAGCACCAGTTTGCATGGCTTCTTGCAACAGCAGTGCTGCCACACTGCAAGCAACAGCAGCATGGGATGGGGTGAAATTCACAGTGGGAAGGTGGGTGACAGTCCTGGTTCCTGATGATGTCACTGGTGAGTACAGTGCTGGTAGAGAAGGGCCTGTTCTGGTCTTCTGTGGGAGAAACGTGTCCTAGGTTTTCTAGTCTGCCATCTTCCCACAATCCTCTGATGTTGAGTTTTAAGAGTTTTTTATGTTTTGGATAAAAGTTCCTTATCAGATATGAGGTACTTCAGAAAGTTCATGGAAAGGGTTTATGGTTTCTTTTAATTTTGTTTTTCCATGAACTTTAAAAAATACTCTCATATATGATTTGCAAGAATTTTCTCCGATTTTGTGTGTTGCTATTTCACTTTCTTCATGGTATCCTTTGAAGCACATAGCTTTACATTTAATGATGTTGTAGTAGATTGAATTGTGTCTCCCCAAAGTTTAAGGTATTGGAAACTTGGCCTCTACTGTGACAGTGTTGAGAGGGTGGAAATCCTACAATAATTGAAAGGTGGGGCCTCAGAGAGGTGACTAGATTGAAGGACCATGCCTCAGCGATTGGATTCATAATGGTCAGGGGCGTGGCTCTGAGACCTTTAAAAGAAGAGCACATGAGGGTCTCTCTTTCTGCTCCATTTTCTGCCATGTGAGACCCCTGCCTTGCTGTAAAGCCACCACCAAAGAAGACTCTCACCAGATGTGTACCCTGGACTTTGAATTTCTCAGCCTCTGAAACTGTAAGCAATAAATTTCATTTTCTTATAAATTATCCAGTTCCAGGTCTTTTGTTATAAGCAACAGAAATGGACCAATACAGATGTCCAATTTATCTGGACTTTTTTTCCCTTTTGTTGCTTGTGCTTTTGGTGTCATATCTAGGAAATCACTGCCTAACCCAAGGTCATGAAGATTTTCTCCTGTTTTCTTCTAGGAATTTTATATAGTTTTAGCTCAGATATTTAAGTCTCTCCTACATTTTATTCTTTATTTTTAGTTGAAAGTAAAAAATTATATTTATGGTGTACAACATGATGTTTTGATGAATGTATCTTTTGAACTTATTCCTCCTGTTTAACTGAAATTTTGTGTCCTTTGATCAAAATCTCCTGAATCCTCCCATCCCCAGTCTCTGGTAAGCACCATTTTACTGTTTCTATGAATTTGATTTTTTTAGATTCCACATATAAGTGGGATCATGAGGTATTTGTGCTTCTGTGCCTGACTTGTTTCACTTAACATAATGTTCTCCGGGTTCATTCATGTTGTCACAAATGACAGGATTTCTTTCTTTAAGGCTGAATAGTATTCTATTGTGTACATATATACCACATTTTCTTTATTCATTTATCCACTGATGGACACTTAGGTTAATTCCATATTAGGTTACTATGAATAGTGCTACAGTGAACATGTGGAGTGCAGTTATCTCTTTAACATACTGCTTTCATATCCTGATGCATTCTTTGCTAAGTTTTGTAAATGATGTGATTTAAAGTTCCAAATTCATTTTTTTTCACATATGGATATCCAATTTTGCCAGCATTATTTGTGGAAAATGCTATTATTTCCTATTGAATTGTCTTTGCACCCTTGTAAAAAAATCAATTGACCATAAATGTGATTTTATTTTTGAATTCTCAATCCTGCTCCATTGATCTATATCAGTGTATTTAAAAAAGTTCACGGAAAGATTTGTATTAACTCTTGATTCTATTTTTTCCGTGAACTCTTGGATTACCCTCGTATGTCTATCCTTATGCCAGTATTACACTGTTTTGATTATAGTAGCTTTGTAATAAATTTTGAAATTGGAACTGAGAATTCTATAACTTTGTTCTTCTTTTTCAAGATTGTTTTGGCTGTTCTGGTACCTTTAAGTTTCCATTTGAATTTTGGGATCAACTTGTCAATTTCTACAGAGAAGCTAGCTTGAATTTTGGCAGGGATTTTGTTGAATCTGTAGATCAAATTTTGAGTAATTGTTATCTTAACAATGTTAATTTTTCCAGTGCATGAGCAGGGGTTGTTTCCAATTATTTACATCTTCTTTGAATTTTTTCAACACTGTCTTGTAGTTTTCAGAGTATAAACTTTGTACTAAATTTACTCCAAGATATTTTATTCTTTTGATTCTATGATATATGGAATTGTTTTCTTAATTTCCTTTTCTGTTTATTGCTACCATATAGAAATATAACAATTTTTTGTACATTGATCTCATAACCTGCAACCATACTGAACTTGTTTTTTAGTTCCATTTTTTTTGTGTGCATTCCTTATCATTTTTTATATACCAGATCATGTCTTCTACAAGTAGAGATAGTTTTACTTCTTCTTTTTCAATCTGGATGCCTTTTATTTCATTTTCTTGCCTAATTGCCCCATCTAGAACCTACAATACAATGTATAGTGGGAGTGGGCATTCTTGTCTTATTCCTGATCTTAGGTCAAAAGCATTCAGTTTTTCACCAATAAGTATGATGTAGGTATAAGTTTTCCATAGATTTATTTTTTTGTCATGTTGAGAATATGGCCTTCTATTCCTAGTTTGTTGAGTATTTTTATCATGAAGTGGTGTTGGGTTTTTTAAAATGCTTTTTCTGTGTCTATTGAGGTGATTATATGGCTTTTGTCCTTTACTGGTACGGTGTATTGCATTAATTGATTTTCAGATGATAACACAATCATTTGGTCATGGTGCACAATCCTGTTTATATGTTGCTGGATTTGACTTGCTAGTATTTTGATGAGGATTTTTGCATGTTTTCATTAGGAATATTGGTCTGTGGTTTTCTTGTGATGTTTTTGATTTTGGTGTCAGTGTAAAACTGGCCTCATGGAATAAGTTGGGAAGTATTCTCTTATGTTCTATTTTTTGGGAACATTTGTGAAGAATTCGGTATTAGTTGTTCTTGAAATGATTAGTAGAATTCACCAGTAAAGCCATCTGGCTTGGCCTTTTCTTTTTTGGACAGTTTTAAGTTACTAATTCAATATCTTTATGTGTTCAATTTTTTTCCTTCAAACTGTCTATTTCTTGTAAAGTTAGTTTTGATCATTCTAGAAATTTGCCCATTTCATCTAAGTTATCTAATTGGTTGGTGTACGGTGGTTCATAGTATTCCATTATGATATTTTATTTAAAAATTTGTGGTAAAACATACATAATATTTCCCATTTTATCCATTTATAAGTGTACAATTCAATGGCATTAATGTTGACACTACCCAAAACTCTGTATCACTGAACAATAATGTTCCCAGAGTTCCGGTCAAGATGGTGGAATAGACGGTCCCCAGTGTCACTCTCTCCCACAAATCAACGAATTTACAACTATAAAAATGTAACATCAGCCAAGCTGGGGCCACTGAGGCTCAGGTGAAGAGGAGGAGAGACCTTTGGAACACATGAAAGTGGGAGAAACCACAATGAGGGAAAGAAAAAACTGCTCTCAGCTTTTTGGGCCATGGCCGCTTTAATGCTGGAGCACATGGAGCAGGAGCTGGCAGAAGCCACGGCTGTGCCCTTTAGATGGAGTTACTTGGAGGCAGAAGGGGAGAAGAGGGCTTTAGTGGCCCCCAGGACAGCAAGACCACTAATAGGGTTCCCATGGACCCACGCAGGAGCAAGGAGCCAGAACAGCTGAAAAAGGGGAGCCATTCAGAGGCCAATGAGTCATTGCAAGGGACCAGCACAGGGCCCATCCCATGGGAAGTGGTTGGTGCACAGGCGGCAGGGGAGAGGGGGAGAACACTGGGACACAGCAAGGACAGCCAATCTGCCCCCACAATGAGCACAGGACCACTCAGAAGAGACTAGTCGGGAATGCAGAATTACATGGGGTGCAGTTCGATGAAAAAACTCAGGCCCAGATCAGAGTTTCTACACAACCCAGGTACACCAAGTATCTAGAGAGCCGGAAGTACCTGTAAGGTCAACCATTAAACCCTGAGCTGCAAAAAAAGTCTTCCCTAGGGAAACAGCAGCAAAGCAGCAATTTATCTCAACCACACAGCTCAAGTACTGGTTCCCACAGGAATTAGAAGTAAGCAAAGGACAAAAACTTAGTTCCGGCCCAGGCACACCAGCAATGCCTTGGGGCCCACCAAGGGACATGAAGCATGGAGCCCGGGGCAGGACCCCCACCCACAACCACTCATACCACCAGCACCTCGGGGCCCCACCCAGGAACCAGAGGATTGGAGCTGGGGACCGGACCCCACTCCCACATACAGGCACACCACCAATGCCTAGGGGCTGGCCTGGGGACCCAGGGCTAGCAGCCAGGGACTGGACTCCCTTCCCACAACCAGGCATGCTGTGACAGTGCCTCGGGCCCCACCCGGGGGCCCAAGGCATGGAGAAGGGGACCAGACCTCCCTCCCAAAACCAGGCACACTACTCCAGCACCACAGGGCCTGCCTGAGGACCCAACGCATGGAGAAGGGGACTGGACCCCCCTCCCACAGCCAGACACACAGCACCAGTGCCTTGGGGACCACCTGGGGACCCGAGGCATGGAGAATGGGACCAGACCCCCCTCCCACAACCAGGAACACTGTGCCAGTGTCTTGGGGCCCACCAGGGGACCTGGGGCATGGAGAACGGGACTGGACACCCCTCCCACAACGATTCTCACCACACCAACACCTCAGGGTCCACCTGGGGTCCTTGGGCATGGAGAAGGGGACTGGACCCCCCTCCCACAACCAAGCTCACCAGACCAGCACCTCAGGGCCCACTCAGGGACCTGGGGTAAGGAGCTGGGAGCTGACCCACCCTCCCACAACCAGGTACACTGTGACAGCACATCAGTGCCCTGCCCAGGGGCCTGAGGCATGAAGAAGGGGATCGGACCTCCCTCCCCCATCCAGGCACACCTTGCCAGCACCTTGGGGCCCACCCAGGGGCCTGGGGCATGGACAAGGGGACCAGACCCCCCTCCCACAACCAGGCACACTGTGCCAGTGCCTCGGGGCCCACCTGGGGACCCAGGGTAAGGAGCTGGGGACTGGATCTCCCTCCCACAATGAGGCACGCCAGGACAGCCCATCAGGGCCCACCCAGGAGCCCAAGGCATGGAGAAGGGGACCGAACCTCCCTCCCACAACAAGGCACACCTTGCCAGCACCTCAGGTCCCATCTGGGGACCCAGGGAATGGAGAAGGGGATTGGACTCCCCTCCCACAACCAGGCACACCATGCCAGTGCTTCAGGGCCTACCCTGGGACCCGGGGTGTGGAGTGGGGACCAGATCCCCTTCCCAATACCAGGCACACTGCACCAGTGCCCTGGGGCCTGCCCAGGCACCCAGGGTGGGAGAAGGGGACCGGATTCCCCTCCCACAAGAAGGCACACCACGCCAGTGCCTTGGGGCCCACACAGGCACCTAGGGTGTGGAGAAGTGGGCCAGATCCCCCTCCCACAACTAGGCATACCATGCCAGCACATCAGGGCACCAGGGCTCTGCCCAGGGGCCTGAGGCATGGAGAAGGGGACTGGACCACCCTCCCACAACCAGGCACCCTGTGCCAGTGCATTGGGCCTGCCCTGGGACCTGGGGCATGGAGAAGGGACCAGACCCCCCCACACACAACCAAGCACACCATGCCAGCACCTCGGGGCCCATGCTGGGACCCGGGGCATGGAGAAGGGGACTGGACCCCCCCCCTCCCACAACTAGGCATACCATGCCAGCCCATCAGGGCACCAGGGCTCTGCCCAGGGGCCTGAGGCATGGAGAAGGGGACTGGACCCCCCCCCTCCCACAACTAGGCATACCATGCCAGCCCATCAGGGCACCAGGGCTCTGCCCAGGGGCCTGAGGCATGGAGAAGGGGACTGGACCCCCCCCCCTCCCACAACTAGGCACAACGTGCCCGCATATCAGGGCCCTGTGGAGTTTAAGTGCTATAGGATAGCTAATCATCCAACACAGAACTGAAGAAAAAACGAAACTCCCACAGATAAGAGACAAAGTTCTGATATTAACCAGTAAAGGTCTACCACCACCAAAGAACACCTATAAAACCTAGAAGAGTCGGAAGCCCCCAAGACTTCTGGGCCAGGGTGAGGGGAGCTCAAGGGCCTCAGCTATACCCCCCACAGCATGTCTGCATCCAGCCCAGTGAGGACTGAGCCTCCACAGAAGGCCCCTGGGCTCCCGAGCTGGAGGGGTGAGGGACTCAGCTGTACTCCCCTGATGTCCGCATCAGCCTGGAGACAACCGCATCACTGCTGAAAGCTCCCCAGGCTCCCGAGCCATTGTGGGAGGGAGCCCAAGGGCCTCAGCCACTGCCCACCCTGCCAACATCCACATCCAGCCTATTGCTGTGTAACAAACTACCACACATTAGCACTTTAAAGCAACAACAGTTATCTCACCATTTCTGAGGTTCAGGAGCCCGAGTACAGCCTTGCTGGGTCCTCTACTTCAAAGTATCTCGTAAGGCTGAATTCAAGGTGGGGTCAGGGCTTACCTGAAGACATGACTGGGGAAGGACACGCTTCCAATATCATATGGTCATTTTTAGGACATCGTGCCCTGCAGGTTATTAGACTGAGGACCTCATTTTCTTCCTGGCAGTTGGCCAGGAGCCAACCTCAGTTCATTTCCATGTGGATTTCTCCAATATGGAGTCTTGATTCATCAAAGCTAGCAAGGGAGAGAGTCAATAGAGAGTATCGCCTATCAAGAAGAAAGTTATAAGCTTTTGTAACTTAATAATGGAAGTGACTTTTCATAACCTTTGCCATATTCTCTTGGTTAGAAGCAAGTTGTTAAGTCAGTTCACATTCACAGGGAAGAGATTACATAAGAGCATGAATGCCAGAAGTCAGAGATCACTGAGGGACATATTAAGTGTTCCTGCCACAGGGACCTATGACCATTTAATTTAGCAACTGTACAGTGGGAAAAGGAGAATACCCATATATCTTGGGGGCTACCATACAAAGGGTCTGAGTTGACTTTGATACCCAGAGACCTAAAGCATCATCATGGCCCATATGTTAGAACAGAGATTGTGGGAGTCAGGTAATAAATGAATTACTGACCAAAGGCAAGCTTACTGTGGTTCTGCTTGGGTTTACACACTATATGGTTGTCATTTTATGGATAATTGAGAGTTGGAGTAACTCCACATATTGGGTCATTGGCCTATAGTATAAGAACTATCATAGTGGAAAAGACCAGCTGGAAGTCTCTGAGCTTATCCCTTGTTCCCTCAAGCTAGAATGGGACCCTGAAGATCTAAAAGATGTAAGTTGGTGGTTGGTATTACTATCATATTACTATCTTACTATCATCTGTCTATTTTATATACCACTCTGGAGAAGGGCTGTGGACCACTGAGAGCTCTACCAAGTAGTAGCCTCTGAAAGCTGTATTTTTGCTACAGCAGATTAATATGGGCTCAGGTATATGGCATACATTTATTGATTTAAATGACTATGTTCTTTTCTATTCCAATCAGGAAAGGCAATGAGAAATAGTCTGTAAGGAAGAGATAAAATATTTATGATTTCACCACCTCTGTCAAAATGTAGCATGAAGAGTTCTGGAGCATCTAAACATCCTGCAGACCATCACAGTAATCAATTACATTGATCGCATCAATTTGATGGGACAGCATGGGTAAATGATGTCATGCACATTAGAAGCCTTGTTAAGTCACATGTTCTCCAGAAAGTGAGAGAAAAACCTCATCAATATGCAGAAACCTGTCACTTCAGTAAAGTTTTTAAGGCCCAGTTTTCCCGGGTGCGCTGAGAGATCCTCTCCAAAGTAAAATGTAAGTTGCTGTATTATGTATCATCTACTATAAAGAAGAAGGCACAATTTCAGGTAGACTTCATTGTGATCTGAAAGCAACACATTCAGCACCTTAGAATACCCATAGGCAGAGTGACAAAGAAAGCTCCCAGATTTGAGTGGAACCTAGAACAGAAAAGGGCTCTGTAGCAGGTCCTGGCTGAGGTACAAACAGCCCTTCTACTTGAGCCATCTGATCTGGAATACTGTGTAACGTTGGAGATATGATTGATGGAATATGATGGAGTGTGGAGTTCATGGTAAGTCACAGTAAGAGAAACAAAATGCAGGATCCCGGGGTTCTGGAGCAAGGGTATGCTATCTACAGCTGATGATTACACACTTTTTGAAATTAAACTCCTGGCATGCTCCTGGGTCCTGTAGGGACAGAATGCTTGGCCATGTGACACCAAATCACCATGCATCTTGAATTGCCCGTTATGAGCTAGGTCCTATCAGAACCACAAAGTAATAAAGTTGGATGAGTTCAGCAGCAATCTTTGAAAACTGGAGATGGTACAGTCAGAATTGAGCATGAGAAGAAGTAGAGGGCACACACAGCTACATGAGTATGTCACCCATCACAGTATCACCAGTGTCCCTCTCTCGGGTCATTCCTATAGACATATGGGAGCCCCATACAACCAGCTATGGAAGGAAGAAAAAGGCTAAGCTCGGTTTAGAGTTTGCTGGTGCCATATGTAGGTGCAAACTGAAATAGAAAGCAGCAGCATTACATAGCAGCTTCACACAGGGGTGGCCCATAACAGGATGAACTAGTCATCTCATGCTGCACCATCCAGAAATTCCTCTTATAAAGCACTAGAATGGCTTTCTGAAAGTACAGCCAATATGAAGCCTCAAAGGACATATTCTGCAAGGATGGAGCACTATCCTCCAGAATGCAGTATACACATACAGACCTTTATATGGCACTCTGTTGCAAATAAGAATACTGCTGAGAACCAATGGCTAGAAGCAGGATTGGCCCCACTTAGTATCATTCCCAGTGTTTGCATGTGCACTGATGAATGTGTATTGGCTAGTTGGTCAGCCATTGTCAGCTCTATTTGGGAATGCCCCACAGAACACATAGTCTATTATATCTTTCACAGGTGTGCTCTCCAACCCTCCCACCCCAGACACGAAGCCTGTCACTCCTGGGAGGCTGATCATCTGAATGGAGTTTATGAACATGGGCCAAATGCAGTGTGTTCCTTGTGTTGTGGGTGAGTTGACTTAAGGAACCAGTATTATGAGACCATGCAGGCAAGGCCTGGGGGTGGGGGTGGGGTGACTACTGGACATATAATTCAGAAGTCAGTCTAAAGACTTTTTTGGGGAGCACAAAACAAGAGGTCCTGCTGATGATGAAGCTGAAGAACAGATCTGGAGGTTCTCATTTATTTTTTTAAAATTTACAAACAGTACAATTCACTTTTTCTGCATGTGTACTTCTGATTTTTTACACATATGTAGTTTTGTATCTATGACCACAAACATGATATAAAACAATTCTAACACCTTAAAGAATTCCCTCGTGTACCCCCTTTGTATTTAGACTTCCACCCCCTCATCCCAAACGTTCAGCAACCACTACATTCTCTGTTCTTTTTTTTTTTTGCCTTTCCCAGAATGTTATTTGGACTGAGTTCTTTTAGCATGATGCATTTGAGGTTCATCCATGTTGTTGCACATATTAGTAGTTCATTATTTTTATTGAGTAGTATTCTATTGTGTGGATGTACCACAATGTATCCATTTACCCACCAAAGAACACCTGGGTAGTTTCCAGTTTAGGGTGATTATAAATGATACAAGAAACACTCATGTACAGGGTTTTTTTGTTGGTTTTTTGTTTTGTTTTGGTGAACATAAGTTTTCTTTTCTCTAGAATAAATACTTATAAGAGGGATTGCTGGGCCATATGGGAAGTGTACATTTAACTTTTTAAGAAACTATATTCCAGTGTGGTTTTATCACTTTTCACTCCCATTAGCAATGTATGAGAGTTCCAGTTGTTTTACATCCTTATCAGTACTTGTGTTGTCACAGACGTAGGGTTTTGAAAAGCCCAAGATTATAAACTGATGAATATCTCAAATGGTAGAATATCCCAGGTGAATGATGGAGACCAGTGTTGAGGCCTGTGTTTTTTGCTGTTGCATATTACTTGTGTTACAGGCACGGCAAGCCTGGCTCTAGAAAATACAAAGTAGAATGTGATACGTGGGTAGAATAGAGTCAATTTACAGCTGGACTGCAAAGTTATAATGTTACCTTCATGAGACCTGGATGTCTGGCTTTGACTCTTGGTTGAGAAAAGGGCAGTGAGATATATGAGGTGCTGTTTAAAGTCTGATCCTCCTCAGAATATTTCCAAAGCCAATTTATTTATGATGGTTTTTAACTCACATAACTGGTTAGACAGCCTGGCTTGATTATGTAACCAGTGAACAGAGGGGCATAAAAAACCCTGGCAGAGAATTTCTGCCTTGAAATCTCCCAAAGCCAAGTTTTATACAGACCTTAGTGGTTCAATCCAGAGATGGTGTGCAGTCTGTGTGAATAAGGATACTGGGGAGCTTGCACCTGGATGAATCTCAGACCCCCAATGCTTACCTACCCTTTCATTCTCTTGTGGAGCCACACCCTTTGCCTTTAAATAAAAGCATTATTACATGGGTATGCTCTGTGGAGTCTTGTTAGTCTTTTGATCTGGCAAAATCTTATGACTTTGCAGTTAGGTCAATAAAATATGAATTTGCAAAATGATTCCTATTCCATTGTATATATTTAGGAGTAAGTAGAGTTGGATTCTAAAATCATGTTTGCTCACCAGAGCTACCCAAACTCCATTGAACAATAGATTAGTTAGATAGAAAGGCTTCATTTCATATATTTATCAACTTATAAGGTGAAAACTCCTAATTACTTCAGAAGAAATCTTCAAGCAGGATTCTGGAATATAGAGCACTCCTGTTTCATGCCAAAATATAAGTTATTGGACCAAATTTTCCCAAGAAGCAACAGCATATATGTAAACAGCTGTTAGAAAACAAAAATTCATTTAGAATTTCTTTAAAGCATTCAAAAGTACCACCTACTGGGATAAGGTTGTACTTACCTCCACTGGATTACATATCTTGATTTCTCTCTGTACTTGAGATCATGAAATAACTCCTAACCAAGTTGATAAATATAATTTACTGCCAGAAAATGAGAAAGAAAAGATTGAGTTATACAATTGTAAGCCAAAAATACAGCCAAATCTTCAACTGTACTTTGGGGCCATTTTTTGTTCATGTCTAAATCACCTAGTAATCACCACACCTTTGCTGGAATTCAAATATTTATACTTTTATTTTTGTTATATAAATAATAAATTACTTTTCTCTTTCTTTTAATCAATCAACCAAATTTAATAGAAAATGTAACTATTTTGTGAGTCAGATATTTGAGAAGGCCTCAGCTGAGCAGTTCTGGCTTAAGGTCTCTTATGTGGTTCCAGTGGGATGTCAGCAGAGGGTACAGTCATGTGAAGACTTGACTGTATAGAAGAACTCACTCAAATGGCTGGCAGTTGATGCTGGCTGACATCTTGGAGCTCAGCTGGGGCTGCTCACCAAGGTGCCTACACATAGATGCTCTAGCATTACAGTCTCAGTATGGCTGGACTTCTTTCATGGAAGCTAGCTTTCCCAAGTTAAGAGTCCCAAGCTGCACTTGTTTCCTTTTTAATCTTCCTTTCTTTAGCCTGAATTCTTTGATGTTGTATAAGGAGTGAGCTATGGCTAAGGTCATTCTTACAATCATTTCATTTGAAAATTTCACATCCAACATGAACTACCTGAAGTGTAAGATTTGAACTTTGGGCTATAAGCTTTTTCACATTCATCATTTGTATATGACCAGTAAGGTACAGTCCATGGGTAATAGCCACATTCCATTCCTGCACCATCCCTCCTCCCCCCTCCCTCCCCACCCCATGCCTCTAATATACTCATAGGATTTTTCTCCAGTTAACATTCTCTGATGTTGAGCAAGGGAAATGGTGGATGCCTCCCTTTCTCTAGTGACTTTTAAATTTCAAATAAGGCATTAACTGTGGCTAAAGGCAACCCCACATTCATTACATTTGTCTGTTATTATATTAAAATTGGGCTGTGGCTGAAAGCATGTCTACATGCATTATATTCACATTCCTAGTTTTTACAATAACATTGATAGAGTCCCTCCAGCATGAATCCTCTGGTTTGAACCACCACCGTACTGATAATTCTCATAGCTGTTTCTCTTCAGAGTGAATTCGCTCATGTTGTGGACATTCCGAGTTGTTTGGCAGTATCTACCGAAGCTGACTGAACCATTCATATGCTTTAAGGCCCAGCAATTCCACTCCTAAGTATATACATAAGAGAAATACATATATGTACACCAAAAGACAAATATGTTCTCATAAGCATTATTTATTATGACCCTAAGTGTAAACAATGTACAAGTCTATCAACAGTAGAATGGATAAATTGTGATAACGTATAACGGAATTCTATGTAAAATGAAAATGAATTTCTGCCACATGCACTAATGATTAGACTTAGAGACATAATGTTGAAAACAAGCTGTATATGTAAAAATACATAATACTCATATAGTCCAGTTTATATAAAGATTTATAATATGCAAAAACTAATTTATAGTTTTAGAAGTCAGAACTGTGGTTAACTTTGAGGAGGTAACAAATAATTTTTATTTCATATTTGCAATGAGAAATATAGTTCACATCTCCTTTCTTTTAAAGCAGTTCTATCCACAGTGTTGTCTATGGACCACTGCCAGTTGGCCAACTGCTTATTACTGGTTCACAAAAAGTTACATATGGAAATTGAAAACAAGCAATTTAAAATGTTTACAGCAATTTGACAGTAGAAGTTTTTGTCTATTGAATCTAATAATAAAATTTGGGGGTTTTATTTTCAATGATTTTTGTCATTTAATCTGTCTAATATATTTTGTGTGTGTTGTTTTATAGGCGGGCAAACAGGAGATAAATAGTACTTTAAACTGTTGAATAGTATTACACTTGTAAGCAACATCAAGTACAGGGTTTACTATGACGTAAAAAGATTTTACAAAAAAAAGTCACATCATTTACTGAACTCCCATGGTTTCTACCTTGTGGGTTTTCTGATGGACCATGAGGTTTGACTTACAACTAAAGAACTTCCCACATTCTTTACATTCATATGGTTTCTCTCCTGTGTGAGTTTTCTGATGGCGAATGAGGTTTGATTTCCTACTAAAGGCTTTGCCACATTGAGGGCATCCATTGGACTTCTCTCCTGTATGTATTCTCTGATGAACAGTGAGGATTGCCTTCTGGCGGAAAGACTTCCCACATTGATTACAAATATATGGTTTTTCCCCTGTGTGAATTCTCTGATGGAGAGTGAGGGTTGTCTTTTGGCAGAAGGACTTCCCGCATTCATTACAAATGTAGGGTTTCTCTCCTGTGTGAGTCCTCTTATGTACAGTGAGGGTTGTCTTCTGGATAAATGCCTTCCCACACTCATTACACTGATATGGTTTCTCTCCTGTGTGAGTTCTCTGATGATCGGTGAGGTATGACTTCTTTCTAAAGGCACTTCCACACTGAGTACATTCATAGGCTTTCTCCCCCGTATGTGTCTTGTGATGTCTAGTGAGGGTTGCCTTCTGGCGGAAAGACTTCCCACAATCAATACAAATATAGGGTTTCCCCTCTATATGTGTTTTTTCATGAAGAGTGAGGGCTGTCTTCTGACGGAAGGCCTTTCCACACTGATTGCAAACATAAGGTTTCTCACCTGTGTGAATTCGTTGATGTTCAATGAGGTATGATTTCCTTCTAAAGCCATTCCCACAGTAAAGACATTGAAAAGGTTTCTCTTCTATTTGAGCTCTCTGATGCATAATAAAAACAGGCTTTCTGTACAGGAATTTCCCATATTTGTTATATACAGAGGGCTTCTTTTCCATAAGATTATGTGGAGGGACACTGAGATTTGCCTTTTCTATGAAGGTAATTCCATTTTTATTGTATTCAAAGGTTCCTTCTCCTCTGTGAGCTCTAGTATGTGTAAATAACATTCCTTTCATAAGGAAGGATTTTTCGCAATCATTATGTTCAAATGGCTTCTCTGGAGTTTGAACCTTCTGATGTTGAATAAGCTCCTGTTTACCACTGAGATCCCTTTCTGTTTGTTTATGGAGACTCACTGCAGGATGAATTTTCTCATGCTTAGTACTGAGGAGTGATTTTTCCCATCCATTAGTCTCATCAAACTTCTGTTTTACAGGGCTTATATTTCTAATTACTAATTGTGAAATATTTTTCAATATCTTTCTATTAGGTTTATATTCACATAGTGTTGTTTTTGAAATAGTATGGTTCTTGCCTAAAGTAAATGTTTTCCCATAAATATTACTTCTCTCCTTAATCAGTTTTTTGTGGTTGATGAATATGATGGATCTAGAATGCTTGTCTTGGTATTCTCTGAACTTCACTAAAACATCTTCAGCATTCCAATTTTCTAGAAAAGAATACAATTAACAGCACCGTAAGTCTTCACATAAATGCTATATATAAACAACCCATGATGGGACTATTTCTCTTGCTACTGTGGTCTACAAGAAGCCTGTAATAAATTACCTCTTGGTAGGGAAAACATACAAAACATAAACACAAATCCTGCCTGTAGGGTAAATGCTGGACATAGCCCTCTTCCCCCCTCCCTGTGCATACCAGAGATCCTCCTTCCCCCTGGGAGACTACCCCTGGCCAAGGTAGTTACCCAAGGAAAGGCACATCCCCTTTAAGACAAACAGAAGGCTGGAGGGAGCAGGGACCCTAAGTAAATGAACAAGCACTCTGACGCCAGGAGAACAGTGAGTAGACTAACTTATCTACTCAGCCAGATCTCCTACATGCTCTGAGTTATGTGAGCGGGGTGAGGGTCTGCAGGTAAGCCTGAAAATAATTTATACCCCTACTCTGATCTGTTCACTATACAACTGTTATATGTACCCCATGGCAATGTGGATTTTCTGACTGACTGGCCACCGTCAATGACTCTTGTAAGTCTAATAAACCAATGTCTCTACCCATTGGGCCACAGGATGAGTTTTTGGAATAGGCAAATACTATGCAAGTGCCCTTGCAGATTTGGGGCTCCCACGTTACATGCTACACTTTAAAATGAGGAAAAATCGGCATAAGCAAAGAACACTTGTATCTTTGGCATGTTATAAATACAAACTGCATTGAGAAGGTATAATAAAAACAAGGATAAGTTAGCAGAAGACAAAGAATGGTGAAAGGGGGATTGTTCATAGAATGGGAAGATTCAGAGATAATGAAGTGAGCCTATCAAGGATACAAAACAGCAAGCAATGAGATGAAAATCTACACATTGATCTCCTCAGGCTTAAATAAGTGTTGTAAAATGCTTCCACTCATTTCTTCTTCACTTCCATTTAGCCCAACCATGGCAAATTAACTTTCTCAAGCTCATTTCCTAGTGTTTACAAAAACACTAGTCTGTAGTCTAGGCCCTAACTCCCCATATAACTGTGATTTATTTTCTCTTGAAAGCAGAGAATCAGGAAAACACATTTCCATTTGTAATTATAAAATAAACTAGAAGATAAAGTATGCAACTTGAATGTAATCACTGTTGTATTTTGTTTGCTGTTACCATCAGTTTATTCTTACAGAGATGGTCAATAATGAAATTCTCCTGACCACCAATTCTAACTTTTCCACCTTTCAATTTCCTGAATTCTTTTTTTTTTTTTTTCAGTTTTAGGGAAAGAGGAGCTTACTTTTCTTCCCAATGCAGTAACATAACGCTACTATTCCCTATTGGGGTTGTGAAGGACTGGATTCTTCAATGTATGTGTAGGTCACTGATTGACCTTAGCTATGATTTTTCTACAAATTCTTGACTATATCTTACTATGTTACCTTACTACTACCTATATTTGGTGGGGCAATTAAAAAAATTGATTCATCTTACCCATGGCATACATTTTTATTTATAATAGCCCCATACTGGAAACAGCCTAAATATCCATCAAGATGTAAACAGGTAATACTGTATCATGTATTTATACAATGGAATACTACCTCAGCAATAAAAAGGAAAACAAACTACTGCTACAAAATGACAACAGGGATGAATCTCAAGTAAGCTTTATGCAAAAGAGTACATATTGTACAATTCCACTTAGGTGCAGTTCTAGAACAGTGAAACAAATCTGTTTTGGTAACTGGAGTTACATTGCCTTCCTAAGAACCTCAAACACCTCCAGGGACATGCTACTCTCCAGTTTTTCCTAAAGGTTTCACATAGTCTTTCTACCTTCAGTCTTATTTTCTGTAACTGGAATAAAATTATGGTCTGGACAATCTATTTCAAGAAATTTTCCAACAACCTGGTATTTTAACATGGCTAGTCTATGTAAAATGCTCAACTTGATAATATTGCTTTCCCAACTAAAACTTATGCTTTTGGAAGTCAATATTTTATTGACTATCTACTTTGAAACTTATGAGTATACATTAACATGTATCTGAGGTGACAGGATGTGATCTCAGAACTTATATCTAAAAAGAACTTACCAGTAAATGATATAATGAATGAGAAATATGTTTTCCTTGCATGGTATCACAGACAATCAATGAGGTAACTTTTGAACACCTAGCTTCTATTACAAGCTACAGTAAGGAAAGGTAAAAGGGAGGACCTTGTTTTGGGGAAATTATTAACCAGATGAAGAAGCCTAAGATAAAACAATGTTGAATCAGGTATCAAATTATTAGATCATATCCAAGAATGTGTCTGTTCACATACATTAACTAGAATGGGAATGCAGAAAAAAGGAAAAGACATTGTGTATAGCAGTTAAGTAATATTTCATGGAGAAAGCAAAACTTGTTCTTTCAATCAAAGGACATATAGTATTGTGTAGTAAAGATTTAACCTTGCCTAAAGAGAGGTTTGACCTTTGCCTTTGGCTTCTGGGAGGTAATCTCCAAAGTAATCCTTGGAATGTCATGGCTAATAGGAATATTGTTTTCCTGGGAGTCTTTGGCCAGCCAGATAGTAATGATGTGATTTAGGGTGGGGGCTTTCAGTCATGCAGTATCACCTCGACCTCCTAAGGAGCTGGAAACTGAGAACAGCCATGTGGGCAGTCAATCATGCCTATGTGTTGGAGCCCCAATAAAAACTTTGGAGACTGAGTCTTGGGTGAACTTTCCTGGTTGACAGTACTCTATACATATTGTCACACATTGTTGCCAGGAAAGTAATGTTGTCTATGACTCCATAGAGAAAGGATGACCAGAAGCTGCAAGTTTGGTGCTTTCCTGGACTCTGCTCTATGTGTTTCTTCCCTTGCCTGATTTTAATCTTTCCCTGTAACAAACTGTAACTGTGAATATAACAGCTTTCAGTAAGTTCTGAGAGTCCTTTAGCAAATTATTGAAACTAAGGGTGGTCTTATAGATGGTGTCAGTCGCGAGTTTGGTCTTGTGTGTACTACAGTACACACTAACTTCACAAGTATCTCTATGAAACATATAGTATCTATCATATAATGAAAGGTCCAGCTATAAGGAATAAAATCAATTATATGGAGTATATTTAGGAGACTCAAACAAATAGAGATTAGCAAGAGTTCTCAGTCAGAGAGAGAAATGCATTTGGAATGACCAAATAGGGTACTATTCTGTTAGCCCTTGAAAAAGTCAGGATGTAAATTTCATATAACAAGCGTTTAGTATATTGGCAGTATAAAGTGAAAAAACTGGAAGAATCATGACAAATTTGAAGGGTAATTACAGCAGTCCACTCCTAAAATAATATGGCTCTCATGTTTTGAAGATGTCAGTGGCAAATGAGAATATGAGAGGATGAAAGATATTTTACAGAGTGAGATGATATAACACAAATTGTGGAGAGACCATTAAAAAGTATAGCAGAGATGATGGAATCAATGTGATATTACTGGGGCTGATTATGGGAACAAAATAAGGATAAATAAACATAAGATTATGGTAACAAACCCAGAGGTGACCACCAAGGCACTGCATGAAGCACCCTGGGCTCTCCTGAGCAGGGACAGTGGGGGGCCTTGGGCCTCGGCCATGCCCCCCCCTCTGACATGCACAACCAGCCCAGTAATGACCACCAAGCTGCAGAAGGAAGGGCCCTGGGTTCCTGAGCTGTGGTGGTGGCGAGAAAGGGCTTTTGCCACACCCCCCTGACATCTGCACCCAGCCCGGCAATGACCAAGCCACTGCTGGAAGCCCCCCAGTCTCTCCCGGGGGAATGAGGGGGGTGCCACAGGACTCAATCCTACCCCACCTCCTTCCTCCTTCCATCACATTTCCTTCCCTTTCCCCTCTCCCCCTCCCTTCCAACTGCTCTGCAAAAACATCCTAGAATGTAAAAAAAAATTAATAAAATTACATTTTCTTTAAAATAAAAAGTATTACCTCCTTGAAGAAAAAAAGATTATAGTAACAAAAGAACAGGTAAGAATAAATATAATGACTATTATTTCTGATATACTGATAACCAAAAGGAAAAGACAACTGATAGTCATATTCCTGTAGGCAGATTAAAATATACCAAAAAAGATCAAGTGGGAGAAATGAGCTTAAGTGCCTATTTGAAAGCCTTTCACATAAAACAAGGAAATTGCAATTTGAGAATGGGTCATATTATTATAACTTGCAGGACTTTCATAAAGACAAAAACTGAGGGGGAAGAAAGATACTTTAAGAAAGACACCGATGAGAGCCTAATGAAACAAGATTCATTTACTCAACAAATATATACTGTCCTAGCCAATATAGATAAAGGAAAGAAAAGCAACCAAGACATAGAAAGGCACTCAAGGAAATAAGTTGAGAATGAGTGTTTTTCACCTAAATCGATGTGGGTAGCTATCAGGAATGATGCTCAGCACTATGATATAAAGCACAAAGGTTTACTGGAAAGAAATCATGATCCTGAATTTATTGCTTTGGCCCGAGGCATATGGATTTTGAAATCTGATGGTAGGTCTCAGGGTAAGAATGGGACGTGAGGCTGGGTGCAGGAAACAAGTATATGGCATTGCACAGGAAAAGGAAAGAAAATGAGAACTAAGAGGAAGAAAAATATTAGAAAACGATTTCCTTTTTATTTTTTGGATAGATTTAAGAATGCTTATAAATAGGAGACTATAACAAAAGAAGGAAAATAGAGGACTGAAATGCTAAAGAAAGACGAAAACAAGAAACATCTAAACCAGCAGTTCCCAAGGTGATTCATGAGCATGTGGTACTTGAGACCCTTTTGTTGGGGGTGAGGGGGAGTATCTGCAAGTCAAAACTATTTTCATCAACAAGACTTCATTTGTGTTTTTTACTGTGTTTATATTTGTACTAATGGGGCAAAAGCAATGATGGGTGTCTCATTTGTACCAATGGGAGTTTAACTTATGGAAGTAGCTAAGTGACAACATGGGGCAGATAATGCCATTGGAAGATTTTTATTATTTACTTTTCCTGAGAGGAGGGGTCATGCCATGCTATACAGGACCACATGGGGAAGCACCAAGTTTGGTCAGGTGGCAGAAGGAGCAAGGGGAAGCCTAGGCCAGAACCTTTACTGGGGTTTCTGGGGGAAAGGCAAGGCAGGGCAGAGGAAATAATTTAGGATTGTCTAATTTGAATGGTGTCAGCAAGCTATGGGTTATACGGGTGGTCCCTATTCATCTGATACCTGACCCTGGGTAAGTTAGGGCAGAGAAAATAACGGCTTGGTATGTGAGAATTGGATAAAGCAGGTGGTTGGGGTATGGACTAAGGACTGGTTGGTTTGTATATGAAAGGTGGGCTCACAAACAAGTTGTTTACTATCTGTAGGAATTAGCTAGCTCTCGGAGGGACAGTCTCTCCCCAAGTAGCAAGGCCCCCCAAAGATGTCAAAAAAACTATAGAGATATTATAGGATATTATAAAATATAGGAAATCAAATATATGATTAATACAGTGGGTAAAATTCTGGCATGTTAGCATAAATCAAAGTGCTGGCACTAATCTGTAATAGTAATCACTGCATGTCTAACTGCCATGTACTCAGAAAAAGTTTCACTTAATATTTTTGATAGAGCAGAAAAAAATGACTTATTAGATCTCCATCCTTGAGTACACATCTTTTCAATACTCTGTGTGACAGTTAAAGAAGTATGCATACAGCATTTCTGTTGTGTATCAGAGTATAATATATTCTGTAAGGAAAAGTACTGGTGCGATTATTTGAATTGAGAAAAGAAGATCCATTTTGGGGGGGAACAGCATTTTTACTCAGTAGTAAACAACTGAATATTATTCAGACATAGGTATCTGACATTTTCTTGAAAATGAACAAAGTGAGCCTGTCACTTCAAAGAAAATATCTGCCAATAATTTTTGCCACTGATAAAATTCAATCTTTCAAATAAAGATCATCATATTGGAAGCCTGCTTTGAGTCTGTCAGCTTCTCAATACTTAATGACTTTTCTGATGAGATCGCTGATGAAATTAACAAATGTGGGTTTTGGTTTTTTATACTGAATATGACAATGTGTCAAAGTTTAGAAGATGTGTATGAGTAATTGAGCAGATACTTTCCAAGTGACCAATACGTAATATTACTGTATTAGTCCGTTTTGTTGCTTATCACAAAGTACAGTGAACTGGGTGAAGAAGGCTGGCCGGTTAGCTCAGTTGCTTAGAGCACAGTGTCATAACACCAAGGTCAAGGGTCCAGACCCCCATACTTGCCAGCAGCCAAAAATATATATATATTATTATGGGATATCTGCCCATGTGGCCCTTTTCTTAACTTACATATTTATTACCTCACTCCATTCCCATGTCATAAAACAGGTATTTCTCATTAATATTGTATTAGTCCGTTTCTGTTGCTTATAACAGAATACACGGAACTGGGTGATTTATAAAGAAAATGAAATTTATTGCTTGTAGTTTTTGAGGCTAGGAAGTCCAAAGTCCATGTGGTGGTGGCGACAGTGACTCAGGGGTCTCACATTGCAAGATGGTGGAAGCAGAGAGAGCAGAGAGAAAGGCAGACTCTCCTCTTCTTTTAAAGCCCTCAGAACCATGCCCCTGACCACCGTTTTTAATCCATTCAGTGCTGCATGGTCCTACAATTTAATCACCTCTTCAAGGCTCCACTTTTCAATTAACATAATAGGATTTCCCACCCTCTTAACAGTCACAGTGGGGGCTAAGTTTCTAACACATAAAGCTTTGGAGACAATTCAAGCCTCAGTGAGTTTTGAGAGGACATAATTCAATTCACTACAATTACCAAAAAATGCATGGGTAAAACATCTACTTAAAGTGCAAGATGGACCATTGGGTTTTTATAAAATAGTGTATAAAATGTTCATTGTTATGGTTTAAGATTATATATTGCAACTAACTATGGAACCAAGGAACTATGAATTGTTAAGTTTGGGTATAGTGTCAGTGAAGAATATCCATAACAATCTAAAAAGGATTTTAAAATTTCTCTTTCCAAACTACATATACATGAGGGCAGATTTTCTTCATCAATTTCAATTAAAACAACATATTGCAACAGATTAAATGCAGAAGCAGATTTGAAAATCAGCTATGTTCAATTAAGCCAGATATTAGATAAATTTCAATAATGTAAAACAATGCCACTTTCTATTTTTTCTTTTCAGAAATATAGTTACTTTTTGTAAAAATATGATTTTGTGTCAACATGTAATGAATTTATTTTTTATACTGTAATATTCAAATTAATTAATAAGTGACTATGTTTAAAATTTCTCTTTTAATTTCTAATAGGGTACACACAGACAGACATGCAGTTCTTTTAAGTCCTTAATAATTTTAAGAATATAAATAAGTCCCAAGACTAAAAAGTTGGGGAACTGCAGGTCTTGACATCTAGATTCTGGTAATGATAAAGAAGTCTGTATCAAAATTCTTCCAGACTATAAAAAATAACTTGTTTGAAGGCACTGAAGGGTGACCAAAAGCAGGCAGAAACTGAAGGGGATACAGTATTTGAAATAAAGAAATCACATTGCATAAGATCTACGTTTATCTAGGTTTACCACTGTGTGTTCCTGTTTGTTCGTGCAGCACATAGGGATAGATCTCAAGGAGAAAGCGTGAGTCTTGCTGTACAGAAGAATCAGAGGTCAGAGTTCAGAGCTACTATAATTTTAGACAAAATCTACGAACGGAGAAGTCATAGAAGGACAGCCCTAAAGTTGGCATAAACTCCCCTCAAAACCTTGGTTAACAGCATTTCCGCAGGGCAAGACTGCAAGGAGCCCAAAGGGAAAAAGAAAGCTGGAACACTGAAAGAATTGTGCAAAGATTTCAGCAGCTGCTTTGCTCTGGAGTTTTTCATTACAGTCCTGTGCCAAGTTAGAGGAACGTGGCTAAAACCTAGGTCTTTCCACTGAAACCCCAAAAGGACGATGTCTTAGAAGAAAGCCTGCATCCAAGGACTCAGGAAAAAATGTCACACTTAGGCATGTCCTCTAAGAGCCCAGTTGTAGCAAGAATTCTGTCAAGTTGGTTTAGCCAAAATCTCTCACCCACAATATCTGATCACTGTCCTCATCCCCACCCCCCACCCCCAGGTGATATCTGATCACCCTGGCTTGCTTTCATCAAGAATCTAGTTAGGTCAGTTTAGCAAAAAGACTACCCTACCCACTTAGTAATTTTCCATCCACCCTCCCACTGTATAAATTCCTACTTTTCCTTATTGTATTCTGAATTGAGCCCAATCTCCCCCCACTACTGCATAACCCCATTGTAGCAGTCCCTCTGAATAAAGCCTGCCTTACTGTTCTTTAACAAGTGTCAGAATAATTTTTTTCTTTAACAGTTATGGTGCCATGACTCAGATAGGAACAGATTCATCACTGGACCCCTGGACCTCTCATTCAGGACCCCAAATGCACACCTTTGAAGCCTTCGTCTTCACTGTTGACTGATTGATCAGAGATCCATTGGTGAGCCAGACTTCTGATCCATTCCTCCGGACAAATGTCCGCTGAAGCTGGTAAGGACAGATTTCGATTCTTAAGATTCTATGTATACTCTAGGGGCTGGGTTAGAGTCCCAGGTTTTCCTGTTTATAAGAAGTTGGGTAAGAGTCCCAGGCAAGCAGCAGCTGGGTTAGAGTCCCAGGCAAGCAGCAGCTGGGTTAGAGTCCCAGGCAAGCAGCAGCTGGGTTAGAGGCACAGGCAAGCAGCAGCTGGGTTAGAGGCGCAGGCTTCTTTGTTTAAAAGGTACCTGCTAGGCTAGAAGTCTTTCTTCCTGTCTCTCTGTCTTGAGTGGGGGTTACTATCTGACTCCCTGGACTGGAAGTATTTCTTCCTGGCTCTTTCTTTTAAGTGGGAGTTTACTTCCTGACTCCCTGGGTAGAAAATTCCTGACTGTGAGGCCTCTCTATTCGCTCTATTTGATCCAGTTTCTTTCATGGGAAATTCTCAGTTGATGGTATATGGTCCCTGCTGATATAAGCTCTGCCAACATCCTTTCTTGTTGGCTTGATTTTACTAAGGATAACGTAGAGCTTCTGCAGCCTCTTTGGAAACTTAAAATCTCCCCAAACTGGCTCTTATAAGACCTCTCCCTTCCCATTGCTTCTGCTCCTCCTTCCTCCGCTTACCACCTTCAGTCGTCCCTTCCATTTTCTTGAGTCCTTTGATATGTCCCCCTTCATATCTCTACCTCCTCCATACCTCTGTCTACCCATGTCAGACCTTTCACTTCCTATTCTAGTCCCTTTGGTCACTTGAACTTTAGGTCCCCTGACCAACATTGGGGGTTCTCAAGGGACTCAGGGACTTCCAAAAGCAACTATTTGTGGCTTAGAAACAAACTGGACATTTTATCCACTCATTTGGGCTTTAGAGACACCCAGACAACCACTACATGTCTCCTCAGTCATTCATCTAAAATTAAGGCCACAGCTTCCAGAAGGTTAAATAACAGGGCAAATAAAAATCTTAAAAATCTCCTCCACAAATATTGGTAAACAGCATTAGCCCTCATATTGAACAGGTAACTTTAACTTTTTCCATCTGTCAGAAACACAATTTAGATAAAAATATAGAGTGGAGCAAAGATGACAGCGTATAATGGTATTTTACTGACTTGTGGCTAACATTTTAGAATGAAGGCTATAAGATCCCTGTTTGTGTCTGTCTGTATGTTTACGTATGTCTATGTATGTATGTTATATATATGTGATATTTTCTTACATCCAGATGGTACTGCCAAGTTAATTTATAAAGTCCCTTCAAGGAATTCTACTCAAATGGTTTGAGATAAATGAGTGCCTGTATAAATTAAATATTCCTAAAATCCCCAGAAATATAGGAACTAACCCAAATGCCTTTCAAGTTCATGTGACTTAGCTAAAACTTTGGTAAATAAGATTAGCTTAATATTGTTGGTTTAATAAAAAGAGGTGTATATGGGGCCGGCCCGGTGGCGCACTGGATAGTGCGCCGCTTGGGAAGCGCGGCGGCGCTCCTGTCCGAGGGTTCGGATCCCACATACAGACCGGCTCCCGCTCACTGGCTGAGCGAGGCGCGGGAGCGACACCGAGGTTTGCGATCCCGTTGCCGGTCCCCGGTCTGGTACGGGGGCAACACTGAGGGTTGCGATCCGTTGCCGGACACGGAAAAAGAAAAAAGACAAAAAAAAAAAAAAAAAGAGGTGTATATTTTGAGTTATCAGCATTAAGTATAATAGGAGCATACATTTTTATACTATTTGGCTTTACTAGTCATATAAGCTAATATTGTATTTACTGGATATTTAAGATTGTAAAAATTGTAAATTCAACCTATGGACAAATGTACAAGTAAACATGCAATAAAAATAAATTGTTTGATATCCATTATTTCATGTATATCAAGCATGGCAATTAAAAAAAAACCCATGTAAAAAAAAAAAAAAAAAAAAAAAAAAAAAAAAAAAAGAGGTGTATATTTTGAGTTATCAGCATTAAGTATAATAGGAGCATACATTTTTATACTATTTGGCTTTACTAGTCATATAAGCTAATATTGTATTTACTGGATATTTAAGATTGTAAAAATTGTAAATTCAACCTATGGACAAATGTACAAGTAAACATGCAATAAAAATAAATTGTTTGATATCCATTATTTCATGTATATCAAGCATGGCAATTAAAAAAAAACCCATGTATTTAACTTTCTAGGTTTTCTTTTTTTGCTTTTACTTGCCTTACATGCATATTTTGTAAAAATAGTTAACAGGGAAATAACTTGAGATGATCACTAGCTTTGTTTAATGTCTTATGAAATTTTCATGAACAATCCAAGCATAATTAAGACAACATGTGTTAGGTTGATGTAAGTGGAAGAAAAGTTTTATGAACGGACTCTTCAACAAAAAACATGCATGTTTTTACAGAACGTAAATGTAATTGTTTTATAATATCTGCCTAAAAACAGTTTCCAAGATCTTCTTGGTAATCTGCAACTTTAGAGTCAAGCTAAGTAATAAATATTTATTTATAATTTCTAAGTAAGATAAACTACTGAAACATTCATTACTGAACCTAAGTTAAGTTATATAGTTTTGGCTTCTTATTTCATATAGTATAGAAAGGCTAAATATATTTGAAAAACCATAATATGTAGTATTGAAAAATTGTATTACAAGGAAACATATCTATAAAGTTGTGAGGTGATGTATTCATAACATTTGCTAGCCTGCTACTGAATGCTGGTATGTAGCAGATAATTCACAACTGTCTACATCCTAGTTTTCTCTATTAAAAGAAAGGTTACTAATAGTTAAAAACCTTCTGTGAGCCCAACTAGGACCCATTCTTGAGCATGTCCTCCAACAGCCCAGTTTTACCAAGAATCTTGTCAATGTGGTTTAGCCAGAATCCCCCACCCTCAATATCTGATCACTCTCTTCATCCCCCAGGCGATACATGATCACCCTGGCCTGCCTTTAGCAAGAATTCTGTCAAGTTAGTTTAGCAAGAATTACCCTACCCTCTTCATAATTTTCCATCAACCAAACTCCACTCTGCTCCTTGGCTATAAATTCCCACTCTTCCTCGTTGTATTTGGAGTTGAGCCCAATCTTTCTGTCCTGCAGCAAAACCCCACTGCAGTAGTGCCTATACCTACTGCAATAGTCCTGAATAAAGTCTGCCTTATTGTCTGTAACAGTGTTGTGAATCATTTTTTCTTTAACAGTTCCTTTTTTTGTTGGGGGTGGGGGGAGATCCTTTAGGATTTACTATGTACACATTCATGTCACCTACATCTAAAGACAGTTTCCTTTCTAATATTTATCTTTTTACTACTTTTTTTTTTTTTTAAGATGACCGGTAAGGGGATCTTAACCCTTGACTTGATGTTGTCAGCACCACGCTCAGCCAGTGAGCTAACCAGCCATCCCTATATGGGATCCGAACCCGTGGCCTTGGTGTTATCAGGACCACACTCTCCCGAGTGAGCCACGTTTTTTTTTTTTTTTTAAAGATGACCAGTAAGGGGATCTCAACCCTTGGCTTGGTGTTGTCAGCACCACGCTCAGCCAGTGAGCTAACCAGCCATCCCTATATGGGATCCGAACCCGTGGCCTTGGTGTTATCAGGACCACACTCTCCCGAGTGAGCCACGGGCCGGCCCATCCTTTTACTACTTTTTCTTGACTTATTGTACTGGCTATTGTATTGACTTGAGTCTAGTACAATGTTGAACAGAAGTGGTGAAGAGGGAAGGGAGAAACAGGGAGGTATTAGTTAAAGAGTACGAAGTTTTGGTTATAAAAGATGAATACATTATAGAGATCTATTGTACAGCATAGTGCTTATAATTAACAATACTATATTGTATACTTAAAAATTTGCTGAGGGGCCGGCCCGGTGGCGCACTGGATAGTGCGCCGCTTGGGAAGCGTGGCGGCGCTCCCGCCCGAGGGTTCGGATCCCACATACAGACCGGTTCCCGCTCACTGGCTGAGCGAGGCGCGGGGGCAACACCAAGGGTTGCAATCCCGTGGCCGGTCCCCGGTCTGGTACGGGGGCAACACTGAGGGTTGCGATCCGTTGCCGGACACGGAAAAAGACAAAAAAAAAAAATTTGCTGAGAGGGTAGGTCTTATTTGTTAAGTGTTCTTATCACAAAAAAAGAATAATAAAGAGAGTGGAAGAAAACTTTTGGAGGTGATGGATAGGTTTATGGCATAGATTGTGGTGATGGTTTCACGGGAGTTTACTCATCTCTGAACTCATCAAGTTGTACACATATGTCCAGCTTTTTGTATGTTAATCATACCTCCACAAAGTGGTGTTTTAAAAAAAGAAAGTCCAAGGGGAAAAAAAAAACAGTGGTGATAGTGGGCATCCTTTCTATGTTCTTGAACTTAGAGAAAAAGCATTAAGGTTTTTGAGCATTGAGTATAATAACGGTAGCTGTAAGTTTTTCAAAGATATCTTGTATGAAGCTGAGGAAATTTTCTTGGATTGCTAATTATTCCTAAAGGTCTGTAATAAATAGGAATTGAATTTGTTTTAATTATATTCCTGTATCAACTGAGATGATTATATAGGTTTTCTCCTATTTTTCCATTAGCTACTCATTGTAGCAGCTTAGATCCTTAATTTTAGACCCTTTTTCACCTTTATATGGCAAATTACATAGATTGACTTGAATACCAAACCAATTTTGCTTTCCTGGGATAAACTTTTTTTGGTCACGATGTACTAACCTTTTTAAATGTTGCTGGTTTCAGTTTTCTAATCTTTTATTAAGGATTTGTATACCTAGTTTCATGAGGGATATGGTATGTATGTAGTTTTCTATTTTTATAGTGTCTTTGTCTGGTTATGGTATCAGGATAATGCTGGCCTTACAAAATAGTTGGGAGTGTCCTCTCCTACAGTAGTTGTTGGCATAAAATTGTTTGTGTATTCCCTGATTATCCTTTAAATGTCTGCAGGGTCTGTAGCGATGAAGCCTCTTTAATTTTTGATATGGGTAATTTGTATTTTCTCTCTTTTTTTCTTGATTAGTCTATAATAGCTATGGTTTACTAATTGTATTTATTATTTTAATGAATCAGCTTATAGCTTCACTTTTTCTATACTGTTCTTCCATTATGTATTTCACTAATTTCTGCCTTAGTCCTTATTAATATTTTTCCTTTTACTAACTTTGAATTTAATTTGCTTTTCTTTCTCTAGCTACTTAGGGTGACAGCTTAGATTCCTGATTTTAGATCTTAATTTAAAGGGATAAACAATTTTTAAATGCTGCTTTAGCTGCATTCCCCATGAAAACACAGCACATCATTATCATTCAGTTCAAAATATCTTCCATTTTAGGATTTTTTCTTTGATCCACAGATTATTTGGAAATGTGGTGATTTATATTCCCTAAGTATTTGAAAATTGAGATATCTTTATATTTTTGATTTCTAAATTAATTTTACTGTGGTAAAGTTATGATCTCATTTCTTTTAAATTGGTTAATCTTTGTTTTATGGCCCAGCATATAGGGTCTATGTTGGTGAATATTACATGTAGAATATTTTATAAAGATTAACTAAGTACAATTGATTGACTGCTTTTCAAGCTTCCTATAGCCTCTTCATCTCTCAATTACTGAGGGAGAGGTGTTTACATCTCAAGTTATAATTATATTGTTTCTTTTAGGTTTGTCAGTTTTGCTTCACATAGTTCATGCATTCTCCGTGGGAGTGATATTGCTCCCAAAGGAGCAAAAATTGGATATGGAGAGAATGGAAAAAAAAAATAGCATCTTAGATATTACAATGATCTGTGGCCATCTAAAGGGGAACAGAACATAAACAGATTATGGTATTGAAATTTCATGGGGTAGGTGATTAGAAAAAAAATCTCTTAAAAGTCTCCTTAGGAGGTTAATAATGATAAAAGTGAGAAACACTGACATATTTTGAAGCTCTGTTAAGGGCTGTTATAACTTTTGATGATGTGTCCCTCTTAAATTGCTATAATATTCTGTGTTCTGAAATCTCCTTGTGATATACAGCCACTCCTATTTGTTCTGTTTAGTGTTTGCATGTGTAATAGAGTCTGACTCCATTTTTGATGTCTTACTGCTGACAACTATCTAGATCTGCCCCTTTTTAAAACTCTCCTACCCCACACCTGGGCAAGCCAGTAATAAAACCCACATGCTCTCTTTGTTGCTGCTGACTGGAGGTTAAACCACACAAACTGTAGCCCACAAGTAGGAGAACCCCTACCTGATACACCTCTTAACCACAGTAAACAGTAAAGACAGACCACAATAAAAACCAGAGCAAGATAACCCTCCTTGCTCTATCAAGTCATTTAAAGACCAGAGTGGGTATCTTCCCAGCTCTCCCCAGAAAGGCTTATTACATCAGATCTCAGTCTAGACATCTGAACCAAATTCTGGGGGTGGAGGGTTTGATCCCATCCTCACATGGGACAACCAAAAGACAGCATGGCATGTTTTTTCATCTTTTTATGTTCAACCTATCTGTGCCTTTATATTTAATGTGCACTTTTTTTTTCCTTTTTGTCTTTTTTACTGACCGGCAACGGGATCGCAACCCTCGGTGTTGCGCCCGCACCGCGCTCAGCCAGTGAGCGGGAACCAGTCTCCACATGGGATCCGAAACCTCGGCGGGAGCACCGCACTCTCCAGTGCGCCACTAGGCTGGCCCAAAAGTAGGCTTGATTCTTTTTTTTTTTTTTGTCCTTTTTTGTGACCAGGCTCAGCCAGTGAGTGCACCGGCCATCCCTATATAGGATCTGAACCCGCAGTGGGAGCGCCGCTGCGCTCCCAGCGCCGCACTTTCCCGAGTGAGCCACGGGGTCGGCCCTAATGTGCATTTTATAAATATACAGCATATACTTGGTTCTTCCTTTTTATTTCAGATATTGAATTATCATTAGATATTTCATTTGATTCTTATCTCCATATTTGCTATCTTGCCTCATTGAGTTCATTTTTGCTTTACATTCTTGATGATATTGAAGACATTTATAATAGCTGTTTTAACATCCTTGTCTACAAATCCTACTGCCTCTACCTTTTTAGTCTTGTTTTTGTTAACTGATTTTTTTTTTCAATTGATTGATTTTTCTCCTGTTTTGGGTCATATTTTCCTGTTTCTTCATATGTCTAATTTTTGGTTGGATGTCAGACATTATCAATTTAATGTTGTTGAGTTCAAGATATGGCTGCATTCTCATGAAGATTATTGTGGGGATTTTTTGTTGTTTTTTCTGGCATTCTATGGCAGCCATAGTTGAACCAATAGGACCTCCCTTCAAAAAAGAACTTGTCATTCATGTGCAAGAACAGCACTGACAGCCTCCAACTGTAGCATTTTCAGGATGCTCTTCAGATTTTGAACCAAGCCAGGGTCTTCCCAGAAAGTACCCATGCAATGACTGAACACTGAGGGGTACTAGAGGTTGGCCATTTCTGCTCATGAGGGATCCCTCTAATGGACAATCTTTGCTTCAGACTGCCCTGCTAGGTTGGTTGAGTCTCTGTCAGAGAGACTGTTTGCCTCCCCCTTTCATTGTATAGGTGTCAGATCTGTTATCATGGTCTGATGGCTTTCTATATCTAGCCTTGCTTTCTTCTTTTATCTTTCATAGATGCCACCTCTGAGAAACCCATTACACTTGTAACTCCACCTCAGTGTCCCCATCCTAGAGGAACGAAAAGACACACAGCAGACTTATACACTGATTTAATCCTTTTAATGCTTTTGTTTAAGCTCTTTTTGTGACAAATCTTGCACAGTCTTTAATCTATGGATAATCTAGCCCCATTTATTGGGTATGACCTTTCTAGGGTATCTATCTAACGTCTTATGTATTACCAAGTTCTCTCCACTCTAGTTTGAAGGAAGGGAAATTATTTCTGGTGCAATAGCGTATGGGAATTGTTTGTCTTACAACACCATGGTAATAGCATTTTCCTTAGAACACATCCTTATCTAGTCTCAAGAGGTTTCACATATACATGTGTAGGCTTGTATTTAGCCAAAGACTCAAGGGGAACACTTCCCAGATTTAAGAACCTCTTTTTCTGCATAACTCCCTCTTCTTGGGAAATGTATCCTGCAAATTCTAGCCACCTCAACTTTCTTGAACTCCAGTATCTGTTCCCTCAAGTCAGTAAAATTGCCAGGGCCTTTTTGGATTTCTCTCTCTGCACTGCAGTCTGAATGATACCTTTAGATAAAAGCCTGGAATAAAGTGGGATCATCTCATTTATTTCTCTTCTCTCAGAAACCCAGGCATGTGCTTCCTATTGTTAAATATGTGAAAATATATATTTTTTCTTTTTTTCAGGTTCTGCTTCTCTGGTTGATAATATGGGAAAATAATTTTGTCCAGTTTTCTAGTTGTTTCTCATAGATGTATAATTCCAGACTCCGTTACTTCCTCAGGGCTAGAAGCAAAAGTCTTGAATTATTAATAAAATGCAAGCCCAGATGGCTTAATAATGATTTTTATCAAACATTTAAGGGAGCAGTAATACCAATCTTATATAATTTCTATAAGAAAATAACGAAGAAGTGCCCCCAGTTTGTTTGATATGGCTAACACAACTCTGATACAAAAATTTTTCAAGGATATTACAAGAAAACTACAGACCAATATTCCTTGTAAAATAGCTTATCAAAATATTATCAAACTGATTTCAGCAATCTTTAAGAAGGATAATGCATCTTGTCCAAGTGGGGTTCATCTCAGGAGTCCAATAATCAAAGTAATACAGTGTAGTAACAGATTGAAGAAGAAAAATAAAATGATAATCTCAACAGATGCAGAAAGAGCATATGTTAAAATCAATATCCACCCACAATTACAACAGTTAGAAAACTATGCAAAGAAGAGAACTTTCAGAATCTGATAAAGAGCATTAATGAAAAACCTACAGTTAATATTAGGCTTAAGAATAAAATACTAAATGTTTTCCTTCCAAATTTAGTGAAGTGCTAAGAATATTCACTCTCACCACTTCTTTTCAACATTGTACTGTATAGGTCCTAGCCAGTAAACAGGGTAAGAAAAAGAAATGAAAGGCATAAAGTTTGCAAATGCAGAAGTGAAATGTCTTTATTTCAAGAACACATGTTTTATGTGTAGAAAATCTAAAGAACAGTGACAATAACAATACTTAATACAAGCAGTAGAAATTATGCAAAGTCTATATATAAAAAACAATTGTGATTATATATATTAGCAACAAACTGGAAAAAGAAAATTTAAAAATCCTACTATTGTTACAATAGCATCAAAAATATTAAAAGCTTAGAGATAAATTTCCTGAACAACGTGTAAGACCTCTATGTTAAAAATAATAAAACACTGCTTACAGGAATTAGAGAAGCTAACTAAAATGGAAAGCTATAGCGTGGTCATGGAGCAGAAGACTCAATATTGCTATGATGTCAGTTCTCACCAACAAAAATCCCAGTACCTTTATTTTAAAAAATTACGAAGTCAATTGTAAAATGTATTTGAAAAGAAAATGACTTAGAACAGCCAAAACAATTAAAAAAAAAAAAAGTTGGAGGAGTTACTCTAACCGACTTCAAGACTTATTATAATGTTTCAGTAATCAAAGACCAGGTGGTATTGGCAATACTACTTAAAATATATCAAAAGAAAGAATAGAGAATCCAAAAATAGATTGACACAAATATGATCAAACAATTTTCTATATGATCATCAGAGCAATTCAATTCTACAAGTGATAATGGAACAAATTAGTATCCTTATGGAAGAAACAGATCCTTGAACCTACCTCTCATCATAAATAAAACATGAGGTGAACTATAAAACTAATCATAAATGGAAAATATATATAACATTCTTAGAAGAAAATACAGGGAACTATCATCAAAACCTAAAATAGACAAATATTTATTTGAGAGGTTAAAGAACTAATTATAAAAGGAAAAAAATAATACACTGACTTCATCAAAGTTAAAAACTTCTCATCAAAAGACATCAAAATCATTAAAATGAAGAGGCAAGCCACAGACTAGCGGAAATATTTGCAATACATATATTGAACAAAAGATTTCTATACAAAATAGATAAAGAATTCCTACTACTCAAAGAAAAATACATACTACCCAATAAAAAACTGGTTAAAACACTTGAACAGACACCTCTGATATAAAAGGTATCTGAAAAAGTTTTCAACCTCATTAATCGTTGGTCATAAGAGAAATCTAATTTAAAAGATATACTACTGGAATGGCTAAAATGAAAAAATTGATAACATCAAAGGTAGATGAGAATGTGGGGCAATCAAAATCCTCATTGCTAGTAAAAGTCTAAAATGATACAGTAACTTTTAAAAACTGGCAGTTTCTAAAAAAGTAAAACATACACCGGGCCTTATCAATCAGCAATATAACTGTTAGGTGTTTACTGAGGAGAAATAAACCCATATGAGTATGTCCACAAAAAAATGTTTTTTGGGAGGTACACGAGTTTACACTTCTGTCAGAACTTAAAGAACTCTGCACTTAAGATCTCTATGTACATTATACCTACAAAGCATGGAATGGATTCTTGGTAAGGTAATAGTAGCAAATATTTCTATAAACATAGGGCAAACAAGGAAAAGATTTACATGGGAAGTGATATTCAAATCTAAAATCTAGATTTTAAAGGCATGAAAGTCAGCCATGTATAAGCACTTCACAGATTTCAGGCCTTTAAAAATAGACCCCTAATAGGATGGCTACTATGAAGAAAAAAAAAAAAAACCCAGAAAATAACAAGTGTTGGTGAAGATGTGCAGAAATTGAAACCTTGTACACTGTTGGTGGGAATGTAAAATGGTGGAGATGCTATGAAAAACAGTATGGTGGTTCCTCAAAAATTAAACATAGAATTACTATATGACCCAGCAATTCTACTTATGAGAGTATACTCAAAAGAACTGATAGCAGTTACTCAAACTGGTATTTGTACACCCATGTTCACAGCAGCATTATTTATAATAGCCAAAAGATACAAGCAACCCCAAGCTGCCTCCAGAAGCACCCCAGGCTCCTAAGCAGGGGTGGTAGGGGGCTGAGGGCCTTAGCCATGACCCCCTCACCACCACCACCCCACCCCCGGCTGCCGATGTCTGCATCCAGCCCAGCTACGACCACCAGGCCGCTGCTGGAAGCCCCCTGGGCTCCTCTGCTGGAATGAGGGGATTGCTACGGGCCTTGACCATGCCCCCTCCCCCTTCCTTGTCCTCCTACCCTATTCCTCCTCCCTCTTCCTCTCTCCCCCTCCACCCCAATTGCTCTGCAACAATATCTTAGAATGTAAAAAAAAATAATAATAATAAATAGGTAAATTTTTAAAAGAATTTACCAGCAACCCAAGTGTCCATGGATGGATAAATAGAGAAGCAAAATGTGGTATATATACACAATGGAATATTAATCATCCTTATAAATGAAAAAAATTCTGACACATGCTACAAGGATGAACCTTGAGGATATTGTTAAGTAAAATAAGCCAGTCACAAAAAGGACAAATACTATATCATTCCACTTTTAAGTGGTGTCTAGAGTAGTCAAATTCACGGAGACAGAAAGTAGAATGATAATTACCAGGGGCTAGGGAGTGTGTGTGTGTGGAGCGGTTGGTAATGTGAAGTTATTGTTTGAGTACAGAGTTTCAGTTTTGCAAGATGAAGAGTTCTGGAGATGGATGGTGGTGATGGCTGCATAGCAATGTGAACGTACTTAATGTCACTGTACTATATGCTGAAAAATGTTTAAGATGGTAAATTCTATGTTATGTATATTTTACCATAATTAAAAAAAATAGATCCCTACAAACATTCAAAGGTGTCAGCTACCTGAGATTTAATGTCTACTGGACTTTACGTGACAAACTCACCTAGGAAGCTCTGACTTGGAAAAATTCTTTCTGTCCATAGCTCTTCTCCTTGTTCCAACTTGCGGATCGTGTCAGGCTTAGTCATGTGAAACCCTGATAATGAAAAATGAGACTTTGTCTAAACTGTATGGACTTCAAAACTATTGAAAGAAGAGAAAGGCACAGCTTGAAGGTGGTAGATGAGGTACATCACCTCTGATCCCTGAAAGTTCCATATGTTTCAGGAATTCTTGAAAGGAGATATATAACACTGAAAGATTCAAGGAGTGTTCCTTACCCACAGAGATGAAGTGGCAGTAGTTTTCCAACATCACGTCCCTGTAAAGGGCCTTCTGAGCAGGGTCCAGTTGCTGCCACTCCTCCTGGGTGAAGTCCACAGTCACATCCTTGAATGACACTGATCCCTGTAAGGGCATACTCTAGTTCATCCTGAAGTGATTGGAAATGGGTGAGAACTACATACTGGAGACCTACTTCTGACAACATTCAGTGGTCAGACTAGTTTTCTCACTTTGTGTTTTATGTTGTAGAAAATGCTCTCTGAAAATACATTCACCTGTATTTACTTATTATCTCATACTAAAAATACATACTGAGCTCACACTATTTGTCCTGAATGTGACTGGCTGCCTGGCAGATCAAAATGAATAAAACTCTGACCCTGCTCATGAGAAGTTACAGGCTAAGAGAGAGTCATACATGTAAATACATGCACTCAATCAGTATTACAGGTACAATGACAGAAATACATACATGGGAAAGTATCTGAAAGCAAAGAAAAATTTCATTTTGTACTCCAAGGCTTCATTGAGGACATAAAAATTTTGTACTCACAATGAATTTGTTTGGTAGGAATACAGGGCATCAGCTTTTAAAAATTCATGGGGAGAAGAAAACCAGTTAGTAAATTCAGAAAACAGCAAAAGGCACAGTATGTTATGAAACAGTGGTTGAGCTCTAAAAAGGAAAAGGTAATATGGAGTGGGCATATTATAGAATACTACTGGATTTTGTTCCTACAGAGCAGTGGTATTAAAAATATGCTGAGCACATTCCCAACATATTGTAGTTATTTATAAATCATTAGTAAGCAACAATCCAAATTGTTAATGATTACTGCTCTTGAGTGTGAACTGTTACTATTTTCTTTCCTTCCAATATGTTGTCTTCCACTGTGATGCATGCCCCACTTTGGGTACGCTGCTTTAAGGATTTAAAATAACATGAAGAAACATAATACACATTATATGATAAAACTTGTACTTTAGAGGCAATACTCTTGAAGACTGGAGAAGGCTTAAGGTGTCTTAAATGAGAAGGACAATTAAGTAACCACTGTAAGACATGCTGCCTAGATGAGGTGATATTAATGGGCTGACAGAGGACAACTGGTTCCTACATGATAAGTACAACAGAATTGGTCATAAATGTTGTAGGGTAGAAAAATGAGATGCATAGCTCTTGGGATATCTGCATAGGCAAGTGTGTGAGTGTTGGGACTAGAAAATAGAAATGAGAAATGGCAGAAAGAATAGGCTGAACCAAAGGAGGTAAAGAGATAAATCTTGGAAATGTACTTGAAGTGTCTATGGAACATACAAGTAGTGATAGCTACTGGAGGTTGAACATGTTGTTCTGACACTCTCGACAGAGATCTAGAATAAAGAGAAGTTTCTGAGAGTCACTAGAATCGATAAGTGTAGCCTTGAGAGTGAATCTGATTTGTGCATACAGAAAAAAAGACTGAAGAGAATAGGACCAATTAGCATCTGGGGAAAACCAATATTTTAAAGGATGGTAGATGAAGAGAAATTTTCTGAAAGAAAGATATAAAAAACAGGACAAAGCACCTTTGATTCAAAAGTAGAATATTTCAAGAGTAGACTAGCCTATGTATTTCCTTCTCTTGCACCCACATATTAAAAGTTAGAAGAAACTAAAAAGAATAAATCTTATTTTATAGCATTGGAATACCGGAAAGGTCTTCTGGAAAGGTTTTCACTGGAAGGCCACAATTCCAGTGAATTGTTAGCAATTCCAGTGTAGGAATTCCTGACAGACATGGATAAAATAGAACGAACACAAAACCTGGTTTCTATACAAGTCTGCAATCAAATCTACATCCTGAAAACCTCACAAAACAGGACATCTTCCCACAAACTAATAATGTGATCTACCAATTCTACATCCCATCACATCACTGCAAAAACTAGGTTCACAACTTAGATCTCAAATCAGTGTCAAGACAAGGTAGATTCATTCAAGTTATGTATTTCCATTTAAATCAAGCAGTACTTTTCTTTCTGTTCTAGCAGTACTTTTGTGAGAAGACTGAGAAAGGAGATGATGTATGATACACCCAATCGATATATGAACACTGGCTACAACTAGAAGGTGCACTTGGGGAAGGCTTAAGTTTATCTAGTTGGAATGGAGAGACTGGGAACACGGCTGGGAATAGGGCGAGGCAGGTGAGGCAGCTAGGGAGCAAAATTTAGGAAGGCACATCCCTGACAGTACTCCTTAAATATTGCACCCCATGCCGCTTGCTTGCCTCACTCTCATATGGGAGTGAGATCGGTTTCACGGAAGCAAATCCCAATATCCAGGAAGTTTAAGGATAGAGAAGCAAATGTTCATATACCCTGAAAAAAAAGTTATTTCAGAAATAGAGGAAAAAATCATCTCACCTGAGACATGATTTTGAGATTTGTAAGAGATGAACCTTCTCTTTTGAGCTCTTCTTTTGGAAAAATGAAGAATCCTGAGAAAACAAAGATGGAGGGATACAGGAGCCATGTGAGATCACACTTGACTTACATATCCCAGAATAACTCAGTTATATCTGCATTACTTCTCCCCGTTTCAGCACTTGCCCACTCTGTGTACCTTTCAGAAAACTAGATGGGGGCCGCCCCGTGGAGCACTCGGGAGAGTGCGGCGCTGAGAGCGCAGCGATGCTTCCGCTCCTGGTTCGGATCCTATATAGGACTGGCCCGTGTGCTCACTGGCTGAGCGTGGTGCCGGCGACACCACACCAAGGGTTGTGATCCCCTTACTGGTCACGAAAAAGAAAAAAAAAAAAAAACTAGATGGACAAATCCTGCTCTCTCCCTAACACCAGAAACCTAGTCTCTTGGTGAGGTACAATGGATTCTGGGAAACCTGTTGTAGCTTAGAGAGAGGGAACGTGGTGTTTTTCCCTCTGCAGCTCTACCTTCCATCTCTGACAGAGCACACGTTTACCGAATATTTCCAAATTGTTCTTTATGGATTTTCTGCCAATTTATGCTGTTAGCAGCAGTACATGAGAGTATCTTCCCATGCCCTGATGAATACAGTTGACAACTTTTTAATCTTTGGCTATCAGGTATATATTGTAGTTCTAATGTATACATTTCTTATTATGAGTGAGAATAAACTTCTTTTAATAAGTTTAAAGACATTCTTAATTTTTTTTTGTAATGGCATCTCCTTATAGTATGCCTACTTTTCTTGTTGGCTTTTATTTCCTAATTAGGTGACATTATCTTCTAGGTTTTTTGTTTGTTTTGTTTTTTTAATTTAAGAAATTAACCCTTTATTTTAAGTTACAAATAATTATTCTTAGTTTCTCATATGACTATTAAAGTATCTTTGCTTTGTGAAAAATTTTCCATGTTTTGCTGTTTAGCAATACCACATATTGTATAATCCATATTTCTTCAATTGATGTGAAATGTCATCTTTATCATATATCACATTTCCCTATATGCTTGAGAATATCTGGACTTTCTGTTTAATTTCTCTACTTGATCTCTTTGTTGTTTCACCTGTATCACACAACTTAAGCATAGTTAATAAAATTAAGCATTATTAATTTACTAAAAGTTAATTTAAGGATTAACTATGAAACAATACTTCTTAGTAATACAGGTATGGAAATAGAAAAAAAAACTGACCAGGTACTCTGCACTCTGTAGGCTTTGAGGCCGAGAGGATAATTATTTTGCTAAATGGAGTCTGAAGTATTGACTGCTACAATGAATATTTTAGTTAGCAAAATAACTATATTAATTACTAAAATGAGACTGGCCTTGCGATTAAAAGTGTACCAAATACTTATTTTCTTAGAATGCCTTCAGAAGGTATTTGATCTTGCGACTGATCTCACCTAGGAGCAAGAAACATCACTCACGTAGAAGTGTTGAAAACTGTAGTTATGGGTAAAAATTGTTTATTTTTTTCCTGCATGCTCCCCATGGAATGTTATTCATTTCAACATATTGGTTTTAGTCAATATGGTGTTTCCAGGTAATACATTTTACTATCTGGGAATTATGAAAATCTTACCTCTTCCTTTCCAATATTTATACTTCTATTTTATTTGCTAAGTTGCTACTTACAATTTTGGAGACAGGCTTAACGCTTACTATTCAGATAATTACATAACCAACGACACACGGTACTACAGAGTTCCTCAATCATTCAAATAATTAGGTTACCATGGTCACAAAGCCATGAGAAATAACAGTAGGTTACAAACACATGCATAATCATATTTAATCAAAAATCCTCCAGAAAAACCAACAACCCATACCCCCCACATCCCAATCACAACCTCAGACAGCACATTACGAAATTCCAGGCACAGTCACAGTTACGTTCACAAATCACTTGCAATTCTCCACAGTCACATACAATCTCAAAAATGACTTACACATAGTCTAAAAATAGACACATGCACCAGCACGACTCTACTTTTCAACACAATCTGCCGCAACACCCAAAGGATGGCGCGCCCCCGCAACGCACCCGGTTGAGTACAGGAGGCCACCCCCCATTCGAGGAGAACGCACGCACACACCCCCCAACACCCGGACAAACGCAGCGACCGCGATGTGCGGGGACCCGCTCCCTGCGATGGAGCTTCCTCGGGGCCATGACAGGCGAAATTCCCCCCTGCGGAGCTCGCTCCAGGTCACAGTCGCGGTCCTCCTCAGGGTTACGCCCACGGACCACGCCCGAGGCCCCGCTCGTACTGATCTGAGCGTCTGGATATCGCGGTCCCGGTTTCCTCTCAGAATTACCAGGCCCGGGTCGGACTCCCGGTGTCCTCTCTGGCCTCGCCACCCTGTGCCGCTTCCTTAGCCTGCTCTCGCGGACCCGAGCTCCCGGTTTCCTCCTGGGCCTCCCCCGAGCCCCTAGGATCCGCCAGCCTCACCGCGGGCCACGGCTCAGTCGGCTGCGCCTGCGCACTCGCGCGTGGGCGTGCGCTCCCAGGAGTCTCCGGGGCGGCCCGTTAGGAGCTGCGCGCTGCTCGCGGCCGCGCTCCGTTCTGTTTGTGTCAGCGTCGGCTCTGTTATGGCTGGGACAACGTTTCTTCCAGGCCCCTAATGAACTCAGACCTCTGGTTCACTTTCCGCGGGCCTGTGGTCATCGTTCTCTGTGTGGTGAGTTAAGGTGTCCCGGGTCCGGGTGCCAGAGGAGCTCAGCACAGGAGGCCACGAGTTCCTGGGATGCAGATGGGGCAGGTGAAGGGAGGAGCCTCAGGCGTGTGTGTAAATCACCTGCTGAGGAGGGTGACTGGGGTCGTCTGTGCGATTATGTGACTGCGTCAGTGTGGGGTGAGATTGTGAATGTGTGAGTGCACGTGTGACGGGGCTGGGGGTGTTTGCGGCGAGGAGGCCTTTACTGGTCCTGATTGGGTTCCTGGGACTGACTGAGTGGGGTCGGGGTCATTTGTATGATCATGGTTCGCGATGACTGCGATCCAAATTGGCACAATATAGCTTCTTCTTCTTTTTTTTTTAGGATAGAATTTCATTTTTGCAGTTCTGGGGCTGAGGAATATGTGGACAAGATCCCCTCCCCCCCCGTGACTTGATATATGCCTGTGGAAGACTCCGAGGTCTCTCCTTTTGAAACATGGCCTCTTGTTGCTTTCTCGGTGCACCCTGTATCCACTATCTAACCTAATGCATAATACACAGTAGGCCTGCAATGTAGCCTACCCCTGGAATCAATTTTAAGTTCCATGGTTTCTTGGAATTCGTTGCACTGGGTTTTCTTTCACTGCCTCTGTCATTTCACCTTATAGACACTGCGCAGTATGCAGTCAAATGGCAGTCAAAGGGGAAGTTGGATATTTGAGACCTGAAATGAAGGTTCTAACTAAAAATGCACAGCCTTGTGTTTGGTATGGAGATTTTAGAACTGGAATTGCTCCCAAGGCATGGTCCTGGGAAGAAATGATATTGAGGACCCAAGAGTAGGATTCCTTCCTCCAAAGATCCCTCTTGGAAGCTCTTTGGGGAGATGTTGCATATTGCAGATCCACAGCATTTTCATAGCTCTGTCTACAAGAAACTGCTGTGAACATAGAAACAGATTCCAGTCCCAGCCTTTAGTGAACCTGACTTTTTCTTTATGATACAGGGAAGGATCACCAGTATTCATATCTTTCTCATACTTTCGTTTGGATATGTTTAATGTGTGTGATGCGGGGCTTGCTAGTGGTGAAGAATGTGCTCTTATTTAGCCTGTCTGGGATCCAAGAAAGGCTGGGTATGTCGCGATTCCCTTTTCTTTCCACTATTTGCTGTATTCCAAGAAAAGAGCCCTGAGCTGAATAGCATTGCAGTTGCACATCTTAAAGCCAAGCTAGAGGTCATTTTGGGTTTTTTCTTTGTTTTATAAAATGCATTTTTGTTTTTCAGGAGTGTTGATTAAAATGATCGGAGACGTGAAGGAAGACACAGCAGACGAGATGCAGGTGAAGAGCGGGGGGACTACTGCTCTCTCAGGCAAATAGCACCAACCCAGCCGCTGTT
>NW_007728005.1:108549-109378 GCF_000696425.1 Galeopterus variegatus | reverse complement strand
AAAGTGTTCTCACGACTTCAAGCGTTGTCAAGGATTGTTTGCAGTCCTTGACATTTCTTGGTTAAGTCGTTTGAGAGTTCACCAAGTGAACACGTCCTTGGGTGCTGATCACAGAAGTCCATTAACCATTTCCTTCACAGGATGTGGAATAACTTCATCTGAAATGCCCTGCCAAACAGCAACTTATCCATTTACGTGGTCTCTAGGTCTTCTCTTCCCAGTTAATGATGGCACCAAGAGGACAGATCTTCTTTCCCGGTATCTCATCAAATGTCCTTCCTGGAATTAATTTTCATATAGCCACTTGGCAGTACATTCAGTTCCCCCATGTGCTCTTTTTGTAAAAGCATTCTCTTAACATAGAAATAGTCCTCCTTTACTTTACATGGTGATTTGTTAAAGGAGGAGAACAGTGCTTAGATAGAATTACACATTATATACTTTGTGAGTGGAAAAATAGCAAGGTAGGAGACGGTTTGATTGGTTGTAGTAAGTCAGTAACAGTCTTCTGTTTTGGAGGCCTTTAGGAGTAAGGGTATTATCAGGGGATATGCAGAGAGATCTGTGAAGAAGAGCAGTAGTTTTTTCTGAGGGACTCTATTAGGAGATTTATATGGTACCAACCAGTTCTTGTGTGAGGTTTGGCAGCATCAAGTTTTTTTTTTCCAAGTCATATAATTGTGTAGACTGTGAGACAGTAGGGTATAATCGGCTCTGGGTCTAGAGTAGAGCCTGCAAACTGTGGCTCTATGGGCCAAATCCAACTCGTAGCCTATTTTTGTATGGCCTGTGAACTAACACAGTTTTTAACATTTTTCAAGAGTTGACA
>NW_007728005.1:106000-107919 GCF_000696425.1 Galeopterus variegatus | reverse complement strand
TTTGGAGGCCTTTAGGAGTAAGGGTATTATCAGGGGATATGCAGAGAGATCTGTGAAGAAGGGCAGTAGTTTTTTCTGAGGGACTCTATTAGGAGATTTATATGGTACCAACCAGTTCTTGTGTGAGGTTTGACAGCATCAAGTTTTTTTTTTCCAAGTCATATAATTGTGTAGACTGTGAGACAGTAGGGTATAATCAGCTCTGGGTCTAGAGTAGAGCCTGCAAACTGTGGCTCTATGGGCCAAATCCAACTCATAGCCTATTTTTGTATGGCCTGTGAACTAACACAGTTTTTAACATTTTTCAAGAGTTGACAACAAATCAAAAGGAGAATGATATTTCATGATGTGTGAAATTAAATGAAATTCAGATTTCAGTGTCCATGAATAATGTTTTGGATTTTGTCAATAAAATATGTGTGGAAATTTGTTCTCTTTCTTGTTATATAAACTTCTATGTAATATCCTTCTTTTTTGCCTCTTGGCTCACAAAGCCTAAAATATTTACTATCTAGTCTTTTACAGAAAAGTTTGCCAACCCCTAATCTAGAGTATCTGAATTAAAGTCTAGGTTTTGCCACTTACTATGTATGTTTGGGCAATTTGCTCAATATCTTTCTGTTCTATAGTTTATTATTTGTAAAATGTGAAAAATAATAGCACCAATTTCAAAGGCTTTTTATGAGGATTAGAAGAGTTAATATTAATAGAGCACTAGAACAATGGATGACAATAATAAGCACTTCAATTAAAAACCTACTGTTATGTGGAAATTCTAACATTCCGTATTCCACATTCATAGGTAAGCGGCAATGAAAATATGAAGTTAATTGTGATGGACACTTGTAAGTAAGACAGTGAGCCATATGCTCAGATTGTCTAGAACAGAAATCCTTCACCTGAAATAGTTTAATTGCCTTGGAATTGCATACCAAATTATTATATATTTCACTTTATTAATCCATATTTTTTTCTGACATATAAGTCTAATTTTATGAGTGCATTAAAGGTGTACATAACCCAAAAATGTTTTGAATCACTGACCTATCGATAACTTACACCTGGAAATGAACTTAAGCAGGATTTTGTCCAAAAACAATTTCTATACTATATTCATATTACGTTAATCACTTTACATCCAAGTGATGTAAAACTATATAGATAATAAAAATTAGGAAGAGTTACTAATATAAAAATATAAGATGTAATATTATGCAATATTCATATTTATGAACACAAGTACTCAAGAAATTGCTAAATTATAAATCAGTTTAACTATGATAGGCATATTAACAGTTCTTCAAGAATTATATCCAATATGATACATTAATTGGTCATTCAGTGGACAAAGGTAATGATAAAGCTGCATTTACTAAGCCTCTACTGTGAACCAAGCACTATTTATTCAGTCTGAAAGTGTCACTTTCCTCACTTGTGTTCATTCAAATGAAAATATTGAAAATATCTCATTATATTGATGAAATATGGTAAAAGAATGTACAAGACTCGGTAGGCTTATTTATTTCAGTCAGTCTTGTTTTAGTGCTGTTCCCTGTCATTTTGCCAGACTGTTTGTTCACAGTTTTCATGATAGGGAGAAGATAGCTTTCCCTTCCAACTCTTTAGAAAAATGCTTTACGTGGATATTGTATAGGGTTTGTTATGTATTCCTAATGATGGAATTAACACAGCTTGTTGGAAAAAATTCAGTAACCTAAGCTGACTTATAAAAAGTTACAAGTACTCATAGTTTCAGCATCCAGAAATACTATATTTTGGTGTACATTCTTGAAAATTTTTCTTTGTGCATGTTTTTGGGGTTTTTTCCCAGAAAAACAAACATGAAATAGTCATTTAAATGGAAAAGACCTCTCTAACTCTTAGTTTGAAAAAGGAATTTAACCCAGGCACTTGTTTTG
>NW_007728005.1:103604-104876 GCF_000696425.1 Galeopterus variegatus | reverse complement strand
AAGAGAATTAGATGTTAGTAGTTATAAATATGCATAAAAATCTGGACTGGACAGAGAATAAGATCGATCTTTTGGTAATATTTTCAATTTGTTACCAGATTGCGTCAGATTATCTGAGCTATGTTTAAGAGCAGAATGGTCTCTCTCTCTCTCTGTAGTTGCTGTCCTTTTCTTTCAGAAAAAATTTTGTGGGTAATGTTGTTAATGAAGACTATATTTGTGGGCTGTGCTCTATACTATACTAGCTTTACAAGAGAGAGCAGGCCTGAGAAGCTCACATTTACTCTCAGAAAAATAAGGTAAGGACAAAAGAAAATTTCCTTTAATAGTAATGGATTACAAGACATGAAATAGTCTCCTCATCATCAGTATAAATAGATAATATTTATTAGGTGCTTCTTAGGTCCCTATTATGTGTCATGGAAGTGATTTGTTGCTGTTAGTTTTTCTTTTTTCCTCCCATTTAATCCTGACAACAACTCTTTGAGGTACCAGATACTATTGTTTTTCTCATCTTATTGATGAGGAAATCTACGTAATGAAGATAAATACTTAACAAGGCACAGAATTAGTAACTTTCAGAGCTAAGATTAATATAACAAAACTTTCATCTCATGTCTTGTTCTTATTTACAACTCCCAACGATTTTTCTAACCTGCTTGTCTTACTCAGTAATTCACCACAAATGTTATTCTTTAACATTTAACATGGGCCGGCCCGGTGGCGCACTGGAGAGTGCGCCACTTGGGAGTGCGGCGGCGCTCCTGCCGNATGGAAAAGACCTCTCTAACTCTTAGTTTGAAAAAGGAATTTAACCCAGGCACTTGTTTTGTTGTACTTTCATGCATGTAGGGATAAAAAGGGAGTGCCAATGATACCCAACTAATTTGACCAACCTTCTGAGTATTTACATCTTTGGAATTATATACGTATCAATTTATGCATAATTACTAGCAGAACAGGTAGGCAGCTAAGTTAGCCCATTTATGTGTTTAAATTATTATTTTTTTTACAGATTTAGTAACTTTCACAAGACAGCATTAGTCCCTGAAGACTGGATGTCTTAGGAGACTCCATTACAGTATATAAACCATGCTGCCAAGGATGGGTTTATAATTTCTGGTAAGAGAATTAGATGTTAGTAGTTATAAATATGCATAAAAATCTGGACTGGACAGAGAATAAGATCGATCTTTTGGTAATATTTTCAATTTGTTACCAGATTGCGTCAGATTATCTGAGCTATGTTTAAGAGCAGAATGGTCTCTCTCT
>NW_007728005.1:100474-101796 GCF_000696425.1 Galeopterus variegatus | reverse complement strand
TTATAGAATTTCCTCACCATTTTTTCAAAGTTCGAAGGAAGTCTGTTTAAGGCTACTTCTTAATTTAACATCATAGAGAACACAGAGAAGAAGTGCTGACATAAGGATTTGTAATTTTCCAGACATTTTTCTTTTTCTCTGTATTTATATATACACACATTTTATAAACCTAATTATACTGTATTTTACACCATAAACTTGTTTACTAGTGAATATGTTTTGAATATTTTTGATGTTTTNTTTCTCTGTATTTATATATACACACATTTTATAAACCTAATTATACTGTATTTTACACCATTAACTTGTTTACTAGTGAATATGTTTTGAATATTTTTGATGTTTTTAACTATAAATATTTTTAATCATTTTGCATTTAATGACTACATTAGTAGTCATGAATGGATGTTCTATAATTTATTTTAATCAATCAGCCATGGCTAGATCAAAAGCTGAATCCTACCCAAGCAGTTCCTTCTACTTATTGTGCAGCTTCCATGTGTTGTCCAACTTTATACCCCCTTCCAAGACCCTCTCGGAACATGTGTCTTTGTCATTTCAAGGGTAGATACATTCAGGAATGTGGCATTGACTTCTGCTGGGGGGAACACAACCTGCTCAAATATATTTGCTCAGGAGCATAATGAAGGACCAGGATAGTTTACACAACCACGTTGGTCTCACTGAATAAAAATATCTCCTCCACATACCTCCCTTTATAAAATTTACTTGTTCGAACTTTACAGAAGTAAAATCTTCTTTTACTCAATATCTTTGTGAAATTTATTCATGTTGTTTCATGAATCAGGGGCTTGTTCTTTCCTTTGGCTGTGTAGTATTCCATAGTAGGATGTAGCACACATTGTTTATCCATGTTCTGTTGTTGCAAATTTGGGTTGTTTCTAATTTTTCTATAGAAATACTGCTGCTATGACCATAATTATCCATGTCTTTTGTGGACATAAGCATTCATTTTTGCTGTAGGGATACACAGGGTTGGAATTGCTGGGTCATATATGTGTGTTTAGTTTTTGTAGACAGTGCTGGCCAGATTTCCAGAGTGGTTGTTCTTATGCTCTCACAAGCACTGCATGAGAGTCTTATTTGTAATAAGTTAAGCTTAATATTGCAATCTTTATGGTAATTACTAAAAGAATAATGCAAATGGTATAAACTAATGAGGAAAACAATAAAATTATTTGACTATAAAACAGAAGGTAAGAATGGTGGAATAAAAGAACAACAACAACAACAAAAAAAAAGAGACAAATAGGAACAAATATTGATGAACTTACACCCAACATTATTAGTAATTAAATTTA
>NW_007728005.1:97691-100192 GCF_000696425.1 Galeopterus variegatus | reverse complement strand
TGCTGCTATGACCATAATTATCCATGTCTTTTGTGGACATAAGCATTCATTTTTGCTGTAGAGATACACAGGGTTGGAATTGCTGGGTCATATATTGTGTGTTTAGTTTTTGTAGACAGTGCTGGCCAGATTTCCAGAGTGGTTATTCTTATGCTCTCACAAGCACTGCATGAGAGTCTTATTTGTAATAAGTTAAGCTTAATATTGCAATCTTTATGGTAATTACTAAAAGAATAATGCAAATGGTATAAACTAATAAGGAAAACAATAAAATTATTTGACTATAAAACAGAAGGTAAGAATGGTGGAATAAAAGAACAACAAAAACAAAAAAACAGAGACAAATAGGAACAAATATTGATGAACTTACACCCAACATTATTAGTAATTAAATTTAAGGAAAGTATACTAAACACTCCAATAAAAAGGAAACTATTGTCAGACTGGATGAAAAGAACAAAATCAACCATATGCTTTTAGCAGCTGACACAGAAAACTTGAAAGTATGAAAGAGATATAATGCAAACACAAACCAAGAAAAGCTGGTGTCTCTAAATTAATATCAGGAAAAAATAGAGTTTAAGGCAAGAAATATGAGACAACATAGAGAAATTTTATAATGATAAAACTTTAAACCCAAAAAGAAGATATAGTAATCACAATATCACTCGATAACAGCTTCAAGACATAAAAACCAAAGGTCAACAAAAGTGAAAGGATGAGTGGACAAACCCACAATTGTTGGAGATTAGCACATCTTTCAATAAGTGTTAGTATAGGGAGACTAGAAATCATTAATGGTAGAGGTGAGCAAATTGACATATATAGAATACTATATCCAGCTAGATATTTTATATACGGGTATATATATATAATAGGTATATCCTATATCCAAATATAGATAGTAATATAATGTATATATCATAGATATATACTACATCCAACTAGAAAATATAAATCTGCCACTTACTGAGATTTAAGTAAGAAATTATTTCATTTCTTTACCTTTTGTATTCTGATCTGTTGAATGGAGAGACTAAATTAAACTATACAGCAGCAATGAGGATTAAATGACAAGGTTTATAAAGCACCTGTCATGTACAATTCTCTGTAAATATTTGTTGTCAAGCTGCAGGAGTCATGATTTTGGTCTTTTACAACTTGGATCATGAGAAAAGAGGTGGTGAATGATGCTACTGAAGGAAGCAGTGTAGTTGACTTGTGATTGAGAAATAGGTACTGCACTGCTGAGCTAGAGGATTCTAGTTGTGCTGCTGTGGGTGCAGGACTCTATGTGGGTCAATGTTATTTTGCAATGGCATTGTTTTCTGCTTTTGTGTATAGGATGATCAGGTAGTCCCTGTTGCTGCATAACACACCACCCCAAAACTTAGTGGCTGAGTCTTAGAACAATAAAACATTTATTTTAATCATTAATCTGCACACTGTACAGAGCCCTTAGGGAACTGCTAGTCTCTGCTCTACTTGGCTTCATTTCAGGTGGCTTGAAGTTTGGGAGCTGGAATCATGTGAAGGCTTGCTCACTTTTGTGTGTGGTGGTTGATGCTGGCTGTTGGTTGGAGGCTCAGCTGGTCTGTGTTTGGAAAATCTAGCTGTGGCCTTTCTATGTAGCTGCTTGGATTCCTCACGGCATGGTGGCTGGGTTCCAGGGTGAGCATCTTGAGAAAGATTTAGGAGGAAGTTCTGTTGCCTTTCCTACTCTAGCCTTGGAAAATATAGCGTCATTTCTGCTGCATTCTATTTATCAAGTAACTCCCAAAGGCCTGCCCAGTTTCAAGAGGGAGGGAAATAGACTCTACCTCTTGAAGGGTAAGTGGCAAAGTTCTCTTAATACGCATCACCAGAATACGAGAGGTCTTCAAAAAGTTCATGGGAAGATTCATATTATCATTTAATTCCATTCTGCCATGAACCGTTTGAAGTATCCTTGTATTGTTGTGGGCCTTATTGGAATTTACAGTCTGTGACAATTCCTGACAACCAATCATGTAGGAGGTACTGGTGTGAATGGTGTCATCCCTTTGCAGCCCTAGAAGGTGGAATGGAAGGAGGATTGATTATCTGCTCAAGACAAGCTTGTTGTCAAGCTGCAGGAGTCATGATTTCGGTCTTTTACAACTTCGATCATGAGAAAAGAGGTGGTGAATGATGCTACTGAAGGAAGCAGTGTAGTTGACTTGTGATTGAGAAATAGGTACTGCACTGCTGAGCTAGAGGATTCTAGTTGTGCTGCTGTGGGTGCAGGACTCTATGTGGGTCAATGTTATTTTGCAATGGCATTGTTTTCTGCTTTTGTGTATAGGATGATCAGGTAGTCCCCATTGCTGCATAACACACCACACCAAAACTTAGTGGCTGAGTCTTAGAACAATAAAACATTTATTTTAATCATTAATCTGCACACTGTACAGAGCCCTTAGGGAACTGCTAGTCTCTGCTCTACTTGGCTTCATTTCAGGTGGCTTGAAGTTTGGGAGCTG
>NW_007728005.1:91580-97681 GCF_000696425.1 Galeopterus variegatus | reverse complement strand
GCTGGTCTGTATGTGGGATCCGAACCCTCGGCGGGAGCGCTGCCGCACTCCCAAGTGGCGCACTGTAGCAGTGTGCCACCGGGCCGGCCCAATAAAACATTTATTTCAATCATTAATCTGCACACTGTACAGAGCCCTTGGGGAACTGCTAGTCTCTGCTCTACTTGGCTTCATTTCAGGTGGCTTGAAGTTTGGGAGCTGNGCTGGGTTCCAGGGTGAGCATCTTGAGAAAGATTTAGGAGGAAGTTCTGTTGCCTTTCCTAATCTAGCCTTGGAAAATATAGTGTCATTTCTGCTGCATTCTGTTTATCAAGTAACTCCCAAAGGCCTGCCCAGTTTCAAGAGGGAGGGAAATAGACTCTACTTCTTGAAGGGTAAGTGGCAAAGTTCTCTTAATACGCATCACCAGAATACGAGAGGTCTTCAAAAAGTTCATGGGAAGATTCATATTATCATTTAATTCCATTCTGCCATGAACCGTTTGAAGTATCCTTGTATTGTTGTGGGCCTTATTGGAATTTACAGTCTGTGACAATTCCTGACAACCAATCATGTAGGAGGTACTGGTGTGAATGGTGTCATCCCTTTGCAGCCCTAGAAGGTGGAATGGAAGGAGGATTATCTGCTCAAGACAAGTCTGAGTGGCTCAATCTTAAGTTCAGTTCAGCCGTAACAGAGTAAGGAATGGGCCAGAAACCTCCTGCTGAATTGTCTGGACCTGAGTTTCAGACAGGAGGATATCTGTTTGGTGTCTGTGCCTGTTTGCTGGACTCCGTGGGTCTGGAGGGTTTCGATTTGTTAAGAATCCCTCTTATCTCCTCCGTTTTGTGTGTGTATTAATGAGGAATTGTTTGCAGGCAAGAAGACAGAAGGAAAAAACCTCATATTAATATATGTCATTTTGGAAGCTAAGAGGCACATGTTTTCCTTCCCCATCTCTTGCTGCTGTGTTCTCTGTGCTTCTGTAAGAAAGGACGCCTGATGGAGGACTGACTGGTTCTTAACCATTTTTAGCTATGGCTTTGGTGGGTTGCTATTTCTCTCTATTTCTTGAACATAGTCATATTTAGATCATGCAAACATTACCTTATCTCGAAATGTCCTATGTAACAGAGACCTATCTAAGAATCCAGTTCTTGTGAGGGGTGATCCTAAACAGCCCCAGCTCCTCCTGGTAGGTCCCTCTATTCTCCCATTAATATTTAGAATCTCCTATTAGGTTCAGCCTTCTTTTAAGAAGCGTTATGGAGTAAAACGAAATCTCTTGAGGAGGAGGTAGGTGGTTGACCATCCAAGGGATGGTGGAGGGATGATTAAAAGAAGTTGATACATTTGATTACTCATGGAAAAACTTAGAAATTCTTTGAGGATTTCGGGAAGAGATAAGAAAAAGAAGTTGACTAGCCTCACCGTTGGTATGTGTTGAGATCTCATGCTTTGTGAGGCTTTTAGGATCAGATAAGGGTAAGATCAGGACCTGCATACAGAGAGATCAGGGATCTAACTTGGGAATCAGTCACAAAGAGATAAATACTAGGAGGAAGATCCATGTGTACTTGAAAAGATGGTGCTGGTTTAGAATGATATCTATGTGATTCTGGGACATTCTGTATTTTGTACCCTCTAACTCAGGATTGAGGAAAAAGTACTCAGTGAGGAATGGTGGATCGTAGTAAGAAAATCAATCAGATTTAAAAGGAGTAGATGACTGTAGACTCCGATCAGCAGAGAAGATGTTATTGGTCATTTCCCAACCTAAGCATAGCAGTTTAAAGGGATAATTAAGGCTGATGTACAAGATGAACTATACTGTAGCCAATAAAAAGACATTTGCTAAATGATTTGGCATAAGAAAGAATAGTGCTTATGATATATTTTTTAAAAATGATATGTGACATAATGATGGACTTAAGGCTCGAAGAAAATCTTCAATTATATGCAAACCCTATTATTTAAGCTAGAGATTTAATACTATATTGGAAAATAAATGCCATGAATTATATTTTCTTAGTATGTAAAGGAAAAGAGGACATAAGAATTCACATTTATTTATTGATAATTTATGAGGTAGGCACATGGCATGCAGTATGTTTATTCACTATTTAATTGGTAAATTACAATTATTTTCTTCATTTCCAGACATGTTTTTAGACATGTTTTGATAATTGTGGAATCACATAATAGGCAGGAAATTTTGTCTACATCAACTGGATTTCTTAAAAATATGTACAGAATCTGTTTCCAAAACACGAATTTCTTTAACTTCTCTGAACATAGACATCCAGCCACAACCTATTTGCTTGCTGTATAGTCCCATTCTTGGATTTCAAACATTTGTCTACTCTTTCAATTTTGAAAACATTTCTTGATTTTAACCAGCAACACTTGGGTTTGTGCTTTTAGGTATGGGTAACATTCAGGAATGTGGCTTCAGACTTCTCTCCAGAGGAGTGGGAATTGTACTGGGATGCTATGATGGAGAGCTGCAGTAACTTGGTCTCACTGGGTAAGTTATCTGCTTACATAATTTAGGATATGCTGTTTGGAATATCAAGGCTATCTTTTAAGAAACTAGGTGAATTTCTTCACCCTGTTTCCAAAGGAAAGGGTTAAACTTTGTTGTGTCACAGATAACATTTCCATTAAGCATCTTTGCCGTTCTTTATAATGTTCATACCTTTCTCATGCCTTCATATTAATTTCTACCTTCCTTGATACCCAGGGAACTAGATGTGACTTACTTGTGGGACACTTACAGCATATCCATTGTTAAAGAAACCAGATGTCAGTCACATTGTGTTTGAACTCAGAACTGCTAAAGATACTCTGTGTTAAATGTATTCTGTCACCTTTAGAGAGAACTAAACAAAAAAATCCTGCCTTATATTGATCATCAAAATAATCTCTACAGTTTACATGATGATGGATTGGATCAGAATAATTTATTTTAAAATAAAGTGAACATATAAATTTCCTGTAACAAAGATTGTCTTATACCTACTTTTTATTAAACTTTACAATCCATGAACTTTGCATTTATCAACAAATCAACATCTGAGGGAAGACCCGTGAATGTCTCAGAAATCTCCTTTTTTTCCTCTTAGCAAAATAACAAACAAAAGTATATTGATCATAGCTAATATAGTTCTCATTGTACTTAGCCATTATACAATATTGCCTCTCAAGACAAAGAGCCAGAATGGGTTTAAATAAAATAAGACCTTCTTTACCCCCTCATCTGTCTATTCTTTGTGATTCTTTTGTCACCCTAAGGTCCTCTCAATCCCTGTACCCCTCTCTTCTCTGAAGTCTTTACCAATATTATTTTTTGCTTCCAGTTTATTAGAAATGTAACCGGTTCTCAAAGTGTTTTATAGAATTGGTTTTAAGTCTTATAAATTTTTGTTTATATACCAGGTCATATTTATTTATTTATTTATAATTTTTATTTTATTATTTTTTTTCTCACGGGTAAGGGGATCTCAACCCTCGGCACGATGTGGTGTGCACCACACTCAGCCAGTGAGCGCACCAGCCATCCCTATATAGGATCCGAACCCGCAGCCTTGGCGCTACCAGCGCCGCACTCTCCTGAGTGAGCCATGGGGCCGGCCCCATATTTATTTATTGTAAGCAGTTGTGACACCACACGGGAGCAAGGAAAGGAGCCTTGGAGGGTTGTCTAGAAACAGGGCTCATTTGAGTGAGGACTAATTAGGCAGGGAACTTTAATTGTACCTGTTAGGCCTTTTTAAAAACATTATTTTATTTATTAAATTTTGTTTTTCAATTGTCTGCTGTTAGTACACAAAATTATTAGTTAATTATTACATAATAACCTCATATCAGCAAGTTTGCTAAATTTACTATAAGTTCTAGTACTCGCTTTATAGATTATTTAGGATTTTGTAAATATTTGTTTCATATACATACATAGAAAGTTTTTCTTTTTCTTTTTCAGTGTTTATATCCTTCACTTATTTAAATTTCCTATTGTAATTACTAGGACTTTACTTTCTATTCAACAATACAATGTTGAATAGAAATAGTGATAGTAGATGGATATTGGTGCTTTTTTTGATCACAGGAGGATAGTGTTTTATATTTCATCACTATATATAGCTGGAGGTTTTCATAGATAGTCTAATTCAGCAAGTTCCCTTCTACTCCCAGCTTGCTGAGAATTTTCATCATTAAGGGATGTTGTGTTTTGTCAGATGCTTTTTCTGAATATACTTAAGTGATCATATGTTTTTCATCTTTTATTCAATATGAATAAAATTGATTTTTGAAGGTTAAGTCAATCTTGCATTAGTGGACATTTTGTATTTCCTTTCCATGTATTGGTTCTAGCACCTCCTGCTGAAACCAAAATTTGAGGATACTCAAGTCCCTGATATAAAATGGCATAGTATTTACATATAACCTATGCACATTCTTACATATACTCCCATACATCCTCCCATATACTCTAACTCATCTCTAGATTACTTATAATACATAAAACAATGTAAATGCTATGTAAATAGTTGTTATACAATATTCTTTAGGGAATAATGACAAGAAGAAAAGGTCTGTGCATGTTCAGTACAGATGCAGTTTTTTTTTTCTGAGTATTTTTGGTGTGTGGTTGGTTGAATCCATGAATGCGAAGCACATGGATATAGAGGGCCATCTGTATTTACAGATTAAATCTGCTAACATTTTCTTAAGAATTTTTTCATGAGGCTTTGGGTCTGTCATTTCTTTTCTTATAATATCTCTACTAGGTTTTCATATTAGGATAGTACTGACCTCATAAAACAAGGTGTGAACTATCATTTCCTTCTCTGTCTTCTGGAAGAGTTGTGTAAAATTGGTATTATTTCTTCCCTAGATGTCTGGTAGAATTCTCTAGTAAAACCATGTGGTCCTGGAGTTTTCTTTTTTTTTTCTGGTAACAAATTCAATTTCTTTGATAAGTATTGGGCTATTCAGATATCGTTTTATCTTGTGTCTGTTTTATAGTGAGCTGTATTTTCCAAGAAGTTTGCCTATTTCATCTGAATTCTCAAATTTTTCTTTTTAATTTATTTTTATTTTTTAATATAGCAGCTTTATTGAGGTATAATTTACTTATCACACATTTTACCCACTTAACTGTACAATGCAATGGTGTTCAGTATATTCACAGAGTGTGCAACCATCAGCCCAAATACTTTTAGGATATTTTTATCACCTCGGAAAGAAATCTTATATCCATTAGCAGTCATTCCTCATTTGCCTTCAAGCCTCTCTTCCGAAATCCAGAAAACCACTAATCTATTTTCTGTCTCTCATAGCTGTATTTTTCAAGAAATTTGCCCATTTCATCTGTATCCTCAAATTTGTTGACACAAAGTTGTTCATAATAATTCCCTTTTTAGACTTCTAATATTTATATGTTCCTTAGTAATAAGCTCTCTCTTGCATTCCTGATATTGGTGATTTGCTTTGCATTTTTTTTATTCTTGATAATTCGAGCTAAGATTTTATTAATTTTCTTGCTCTTTTCAAAGAACTCACTTTTGGTTTGGCTAATTGTATCTCTATTTTCTATTCCATTTATTTATTATCTTATTTTTTTCTTCTAGTTACAAAAGAATTACTTTGCTTTTCCTTTTCTAGCTTCTTAAAGTAAAACCTGCAGTTATTGATTTTAGACCTTTTTTCTCTTCCAATATAAGCATTTAAATCCAGAATCCGTACTTTAATTCCATTCCACAGATTTTTACACGTTGCATTTTCATGATCAATAAGTTCATGCTACTTTGTTTCCTTTTTGATTTCTTCTTTAACTCACAAATTATGTAGAAGTGTGTTGTTTAATTTCCCAACAAATAGGTACTACATTTTTATCGGTTTCTAATTTAACCCCATTTGATCAGAGAACACATTTTGTATGATTTTTTTAAAAAATAATTTATTTATTTATTTATTTATTTAATTTTGTCGATATACAATGTGGTTGATTATTGTGGCCTTTTTTTTTTAAATAATTTATTTATTTTTTTTTTTTTTAAATTTTGTCGATATACAATGTGGTTGATTATTGTGGCCCATTACTGAAACCTCCCTCCCTC
>NW_007728005.1:89199-89651 GCF_000696425.1 Galeopterus variegatus | reverse complement strand
GAATGATCCATGTGCTGATGAGAAGAATGAATATTCTGAGATTGTTGGATGGAATGTTCTGTAGATATCTGCCAAGTCCAATTGATCTAGAGTATTGTTTAGATCTTGTGTTTCTCTGCTGATTCTTTGCCTAGATGACCTGTCCAATATTTACAGTGGGGTGTTCAGGTCCCCTGCTATTATGGCATTAATGTCTATTTCCTTCTTTAGGTCTAATAGAGTTTGTTTTATAAATCTGGCTGCTCTAACATTGGGTGCATACATATTTATGATTGTTATGTCTTCTTGATGGACCAATCCTTTTATCATTACATAGTGTCCTTCATTGTCTCTTTTTATGGTTTTTAGTTTAAAGCCTATTTTACCAGATATAAGAATAGCTACTCCAGCTTGTTTTTCTTTTCTGTTTGCATGGTAAATCTTTTTCCATCCTTTCACTCTTAGTCTATGTG
>NW_007728005.1:88907-89189 GCF_000696425.1 Galeopterus variegatus | reverse complement strand
AATCCAGTCAGCCAGTCTGTGTCTTTTGATTGGGGAATTTAAGCCTTTTACATTAAGAGTTGTTATTCAAAAGTGTTGACTTATTCCTAGTATTTTATTGATTATTGTTCGGTTGTCTTAGGTGTCTTTTGTTCCTTGCTTTCTGATTTACTGTTTGTTTTGTGTATTTGTTTGTTCCTTGGGTTTTAGACAAACTTTTTTTTCTCTTCATTGTTGGAATTTTTATTTTACTAGTGGGTTTTGATTTTTCTTGAATTTTTATGGCAGAGGTAGTTATTTTTC